>NW_026127613.1:0-19296 GCF_022985175.1 Labeo rohita
ATTCAGAGAACATTTGGTCCCTCTCTAAACAGAGTTAAATTAACACTGAAGGAGAGTTAAAGTTAAAGAGATAATTAAGTGATCAATTAAAAGGTGATTGAGCATTAGTGATGAACACCTGCTCTTAACAAGCAGAATTACTGAAGAACAGAGAAACACAAGAACTACAACTGATTTCAGACACAGATTAAATCAACTGAAATAAAATAAGACATTAAATCTCTCAAAATCTGATTAAACAACTCCACAAACAGCATCACCAGCTTCACTCATTACTAAGCAGACTGGCTTAACTGTAATAATAATAATAATAATAATAATAATAATAATAATAAAAAAAACATAATGCCACCATAATTGTGGTCAAGGTTTGCTTTAGTTTGTCTCTTGACCCTTTTAATAACTTACAATAATTTTGCTTCTAAGCAATTATATTTTTGTTTCACAGCAAACATTTATGTATTGCTGAATCAAATGTTTGAAGCAACAGATTATTTTACACTTTCTGCTTATAGCTCATTTGTGTGAACGTTATGAAGTGATCTTTCTCTTTGGTTTATTGATGATCATATTGCTGAAAAAAGGTCCTATTAAACAATCACCACCATAAAGCTTCAATTTTGAAGAAAAAAAAAAAAAAGAGATGCATCTGCTCAGGATTTTAGACATGAACACTTATCATATGATCCTCAACAGTGGTAACAATAATTATTCATACTGCAGTGCATGATGGGAGTTTTTACTGTGTTGTTACCCAGCATGCATTGCAGCATGAAGCATTTTGTTGATTGTCACCGTTGTTGAGATTCATATGCTGGTACTTGATGTCTGTGTGTCTCTGAGTAACAGTGGTGTTTACTTATTCTTTACTATTACATCATAGTGTTTTTTTTTTTTTTTTTTCTTTCCACTGCTGAAGTTTCACAGGGTTGGTTGTGGTTATATAAATGCATAAATTAAGAAAAAGTTACCCTGGGTGTAATTGAATCATCTCACAATAAACATCTCAACAAAAGAAGTCAATAAAAATGTGCTTAACGTAAAGAATTGATCACTCTGTTTTACAACATTACACATACAGTTAAACAGAGATCTAACCCAAAAACTGAAGGGTCAAGAGCTAAACTAAAGCAAATGCTGATCTCCATGATGGTGGCATCATTTTAACCACTAAAACAACAACTTTTGATCCTCTGTAAATCTAAATAAAAGCTTCTGTAGACGTGTGACAAAAATAAAGTCAGTCTGGTTAATAATGAGTGAAGCTGTTAGTGGAGTTGTTTAATCATCATCTGCTGAGATCTTGAGGGATTTAATTATTTTATTTCAGTTGATTTAATCTGTGGCTGAAATCAGTTGTAGTTCTTGTGTTTCTCTTTTCTTCAGTGATTCTGCTTGTTAAGAGCAGGTGTTCATCACTAATGCTCAATCACCTTTTAATTGATCACTTAATTATCTGATCAACTTTAACTCTGCTTCAGTGTTAATTTAACTCTATTTAGAGAGGGACCAAATGTTCTCTGAATAGAGTTAATTTTACTCTGTGGATTTTACTGTGTATGTGTTTCAAAGCTCTTCAGTGGACCTGTGCAGATCAGAGGTGGCATATGCATTTACACAGCAGTTACAATGGCATGAATAAAGTTATGAATTAATGTCTTAAAAATATGATTTTCAGTATAGTACAGTATACAGTACTGTGCAAAAGTCTTAGGCCTCTAGTATTTTCATCAGCTAAAAAATGGTTTAAAGTCAGTTAAAGTCGGTCTTTTGCTGTAGTGTGTCAGTAGGAAACATCAGTTTACATTTCCAAACATTCATTTTGCCATTAATTATAATAATACAGTGAGATTTTGAGTCTGACAACAGCCAGTGCTCCACACAGAGATCTGATCTCACCATCATCCAGTCTGTCTCTGGAATGACATGAAGAAACAGAACAAACTGAAACAGACTAAATCCAGAAGAACTGTGGCAACACCTCCAAGATGCTTCAAGAAACCTGCAAAACTGCAGCACTGTTAAAAGTTTCAGGCACTTGTGTAGAAATACTGTAAAATGAGGATGCTGTCATAAATAGATTTTCTTTATCAATTACCTTCTAGTAAATGAAATCAGCATTTGATGTGACCATTCTTTGCGTTTACAGCAGCTTTTGCCCTAGGTGCACTTGTGCAGAGTTTTTCAGGCGGCTTTGCAGGTAGGTCTCTTGAAGCAATAACTTAGTAAATATAAATAACTTACTTTAAACCATTTTCTAGCTGATGAAAATACTAAAAAACATTTGCACAGTACTGTATAACCAAATGGGAAAAATGAAATTATACTTTTTGAAACTAAATCAACCAGTCTTAATGATCAGGGGCACGTTCACGCTCAAACCGTTGCGCAACACTTTGCTGAGGTTTCTGGGTTGAATGACGTGTTTCCTGGAAACGGTGTGCAACAGAGTTTGAGATACGTTTTCTCTTGGTTGGTGGGTGTGTCAAAAATGTCAGGATTTTCAGTATTAAACACGTATTTATACCAATTTCATCAGGCTCTGAAAATTCTTAAGAAGAACACCTTCTTAAGAAGAATGGCCTTCTCAGCTGCCATAGTTGCAACTTTGCGTTGCGGTCGAGTGGATCTGCATTTACTGTGTGGGCTGCTGATGAGGAACACAACTATCCTCCAGTAGACACCAGAACATTTCCTCACTTCATGTCTGCCAAACCAGGGCCTGCTCACAGGATGGTGGGCACTCAAGAGTCTCCTCTCAAGATGGCTGCCACACCTGTTTCCTCGGCTGAGACGGTTGCCACGCCTGAGCCTCACCACACGTCACAACACCGTCGTCACATGGCTGCCACTCCTGAGTTTCGACCCATTTGTTTGTATTTTGGATTACAATTGGATAAAAGCTGCAGTTGGGTTCATCAAAACTCGCCTTCAGTGGATCGTTTCTTACATTGTGATCTTGCATATATTATATTAATATCAAACAAAAAAAAACTATGCAGGGCATTTTCTCACAACATTGAATTTTGCGGTAATTTTTATTAATTTATGGTAGTATTTCTGCCCATAGGCATAAATTGCGAGAGCACCGGGACGCATGCGTGTGCATTCATTCCTCTGCCCGCAAACAATCCGCAGCACATCCGGGTTCTACGTCAGAATAGATGTCGATAAGTGGCAGATCAGTGGTGTTGCTGCAGTTGAATATCTAAATAAGAGTCGTCCTCTGTCCCAGACGAAACCTATCATACTATGTGGAGAATATAATTTTAATATGAATGATAATATGACCGTGTGGTGAGCCCATATATCTAATTTTGTTTATTCAACTGAAACATACGACTGTGTTTTTGCTCGAAGCTCAAGTCACTTACACTTTGTTTTGATAATCCACTTTAGACAATCTACTACAGACACAGTAAAATCCACAGAGTAAAATTAACTCTATTCAGAGAACATTTGGTCCCTCTCTAAATAGAGTTAAATTAACACTGAAGCAGAGTTAAAGTTGATCAGATAATTAAGTGATCAATTAAAAGGTGATTGTGCATTAGTGATGAACACCTGCTCTTAACAAGCAGAATCACTGAAGAACAGAGAAACACAAGAACTACAACTGATTTCAGTCACATATTAAATCAACTGAAATAAAATAATTAAATCCCTCAAGATCTCAGCAGATGATGATTAAACAACTCCACAAACAGCTTCACTCATTATTAACCAGACTGACTTTATTTTTGTCACACGTCTACAGAAGCTTTTATTTAGATTTACAGAGGATCAAAAGTTGTTGTTTTAGTGGTTAAAATGATGCCACCATCATGGAGATCAGCATTTGCTTTAGTTTAGCTCTTGACCCTTCAGTTTTTGGGTTAGATCTCTGTTTAACTGTATGTGTAATGTTGTAAAACAGAGTGGTCAATGCTTTACATTAAGCACATTTTAATTGATTTTTTATGTTGAGATGCTTATTGTGAGATGATTTGATTACATCCAGAGGAACTTTTTCTCAATTTATGCATTTAGATAACCATAACCATCCCTGTGAAACTTCAGCAGTGGAAAGAAAAAAAAAAAAAAAAAAACTATGATGTAATAGTAAAGAATAAGTAAACACCACTGTTACTCAGAGTCACACAGACATCAAGTACCAGCATATGAATCTCAACAACGGTGACAATCAACAAAATGCTTCATGCTGCAATGCATGCTGGGTAACAACACAGTAAAAACTCCCATCATGCACTGCAGTATGAATAATTATTGTCACCACTGTTGAGGATCATATGATAAGTGTTCATGTCTAAAATCCTGAGCAGATGCATCTCTTTTTTTTTTTTTTCTTCAAAATTGAAGCTTTATGGTGGTGATTGTTTAATAGGACCTTTTTTCAGCAATATGATCATCAATAAACCAAAGAGAAAGATCACTTCATAACGTTCACACAAATGAGCTATAAGCAGAAAGTGTAAAATAATCTGTTGCTTCAAACATTTGATTCAGCAATACATAAATGTTTGCTGTGAAACAAAAATATAATTGCTTAGAAGCAAAATTATTGTAAGTTATTAAAAGGGTCAAGAGACAAACTAAAGCAAACCTTGACCACAATTATGGTGGCATTATGTTTTTTTTTTATTATTATTATTATTATTATTATTATTACAATTAAGCCAGTCTGCTTAGTAATGAGTGAAGCTGGTGATGCTGTTTGTGGAGTTGTTTAATCCGATTTTGAGAGATTTAATGTCTTTTATTTCAGTTGATTTAATCTGTGTCTGAAATCAGTTGTAGTTCTTGTGTTTCTCTGTTCTTCAGTAATTCTGCTTGTTAACAGCAGGTGTTCATCACTAATGCTCAATCACCTTTTAATTGATCACTTAATTATCTCTTTAACTTGAACTCTGCTTCAGTGTTAATTTAACTCTGTTTAGAGAGGGACCAAATGTTCTCTGACTAGAGTTAATTTTACTCTGTGAATTTTACTGTGTATAAGTAATTTTGCAACTACATGTTAATCAGTTCTCATTAGTTTGCAACTACATGTCTACTAACTCTCAGAGCAGACTGTTAGGTTAGGTTTAGGGTTAGTAGAATAAGCTGACATATACTTAGAAGAGTATTAGAAGATATTAAGCAGACAGTCTACTAATACTCTAATGACTAGTTGAAATGCAGTTGCAAAGTTACTTACTGTTAGTAGAATGTCTAAAGTGGACTATCAAAAAAAGTGTTGCCCTCAAGTCAATTTCCAACCCTGTCACAGAGTCAGTGGTACTGGGGTCTCAGCCATATTCAGAAAACGGTGATGGAAATGGAGTTAAATCTTAATGTTATAATATACCGTCATCAAACTTACCACCACTGAAATTCAAACATTAACAACTGCACTAGCAGGCAGCTTCAACTGAACAGAATTAAGGTGTTTTACTTCTGTTAGATTTGTTTCGTCATTTCTTTGTTACTTAATATATTATCAAAGTATATCAACTGTACTTTTATTTGAATAAAATTCTTGATATACACATACTCTTAAAGCCGTGAATCATTGGGTTCTTCAGACAGTGACAATAAAACAACCACAGACGGCATTTGAGAATTTCTATTCGGCAGACAGAAAGTCAGGTTTTTCATTTGGAATTCAAGGTTTTCATTCTTTAATCATTCTCTTGGTGTCTCTACCAACATCTTTCCACTGTTTCTGCTGTTTTCTAGACTCAGTTTCTGGGAACGTTCCTTGTGACGATATGGGATCGTGACTGGTCTGACCGAATGGAGATGATGATCATTGCCGGCAGGTGAATGAGACGGATTCATTTGTTTTCATTTGAGCAGTGACAATAACAGTAATCAGAGATCTGGACTCATGATCCAGGTCGTGAAGGTTAAGGTTAATTCTGCGTGTTTGTTCACAGTGATAACAATAGAAACACGACTGATTCAGCGGTGAGGAGGAGCGTCCCGGTGCAGTTCGCCGTTGATCTGGCGATCAGTCTGTGAGCGACATTCATTCAACTCTTCTGTTCTTCTGTTTCAGTTTGATCTGCTCTTCGTCTTGGGATGGTTTTTATTTTAATGGTTTTATTGATCAGCATTGCATTGGTTTCATTAGCAGTTACAGTTACACTATGATCAATCTGAGACAGTAATATAAAAAAACAATAATAAAACTATGACTAAACAAAATGAACCTGTTTGTCAGAGAGGCTGAAAACTCTGTGACGTATCTGAACTTCTCTGTGGAGGACAAAGCTCCAAAACCTCTCAACATCACCTACAAGGTCAGAGAGTCAAACAAACACCTGCTGTTTCCCTCAAGTACAGCATTTATTTCATGTTACATTACAATTATTAATCTGTGAATCAGAGAACAGATGCGACACAAGGTGATTGTGAGGGATCAGATCAGCTGTGTATCTGTGTATCTGTATGTTTGTGTGTTTGCAGGTGGAGAATCTGGGTTTTAAAGGTCTACCGGTGTCGGTCACGTTCACACTGCCCTGTCAAACTGCACATGTGATTTTAACACATCACAGCATCAGCGTACATGAGGTACATCACTCGTCCATCAGCTCATACCATCAAATCATCATGTGTTTGCTGAATAAACATCTTCTGTTCTTCTCTCTAGAACAAAACGTTGTGTGACTTCAAGCCAGAACAACAGGTAAGAGATTATAGACCACTTTCACTACTGGGATTTTCTGTTATAATTTGTCTCGCACTCTAAAAAAACACTGAGACATTTCTTAAAATATCATCTTTTATATGAAGATATTTTCTGGGGGAAGAAACCCACAAAAGGTTTTGAACATGAGGATGGATATAATAGTCGAAGTAATTTTTTTAGGTGAATCTTCCTAGTAATATATAATCCCATCCAGTCACAGTAAACACATCTGAAACGCATCTCGTCCTTCACTTCTGCCTCTTTTGAGTCTGTTCTGATATTTTCTCTGGTTTTTTTCTCTCAGTGTCTCTGTGTTTTGTTGTTGTTTCAGGACGGTCACTGTGGGAAGTTTGAGTGTCGTCAGTTTAATCTGCAGAAAACTTCAGCAGTTTACTTCAACCTGACAGCGCAGGCAGCTCTCCATAACATGACGGAATATGAGCGTGTGAGTGAACACACACCTGAACTACAGCGCTGCACGATCACAAACACGTGAAACACAAACAGACACACGTGCTGTCGTTCAGCTGACAGAAACAGAAGCCGAAATCATGCAGTTATTAACTTTTAATACTGACGCTGACCCTACACTGTTTCTTCTGCTGTAGATAAATCCCTTCAAAGAGATCAGGAGTGATTACGTGTTCAACATCAGCGCTGAGCTCCACTACAACACAAGCCGCTACAACCAGACTTTAACCGGGCTGAAGGTGAATCCACAACAGTGATGAACCGATAATTAGCTGCTGTTTTATGTTACGTTAACTGCAGACTGACAGGGGCAGACTTTTGGGGGTGATTTGGGGCCCTTAAACAAATTTCAGGTTTGGGGACCCAACACAATAACTAGGCCTATGTGCTCTTTTACGCCTAACCCTCACTCACTCTTGTTGTTTTTAATGATTTATCCCTTCACAACCAGTAATTATTCAACCTGATGTTGTTCTAAAGCCATATAAGGCTACCTTATTTTTTCAGATCACAATAATAATTATTGAAAAACTCATTCCATATATACTAGTATTCTGAAGGCATACACCAAGAAAGAAATTGAAAATGTAATCTATTATTACGAGACAATCTCCAGTCATTGCATTTGTGCGTTTATACGAGTGTGCAGCAGTTCACGTTGGTGCACCTAGGAAAAGCAAACAAGAGAGTCATTTTAAAATGTCAAGATAAATAAAATTATGACTTAAAACACAATATGTTCTTTACTGAGGTGAATATCTCTGTTCTGAGACAGACAGTATTATACAGCATTTTCACTCCCTCATATAATCACTAAAAGCTGTCACTCACTTCAGTTCAAAGCGAACTCATGACGTTCCATTAATAATCTGTATACACCGCACAATGAATCTCTTATTTACATTGCATCTAAACTTTGTTATAATGAGAAGATTCCCGAGCTCACAGAACTCACAGATTCTAACTTAAACACTTCATTACGCTCCAAAAATCTACAGATATGTCTGTGATTGGCTACACTGCTCAACGCTGCAAATATGTTTCACCAATATCAAACGGGGCCCCATGATTCCCCAGGGCCCTCAGCAGCTGCTTACTTCACTTAATCTGATCTCAGATCAGTCGTACAATACCTGGACGTCATTCCCATAACCTGCAGTCCATTTCACCCTTTCTGAGTCTTTAAGAAGTGTCAGACACTGATAAAACATCAGCTAGAACATGATGGAATATTTCGCATTAGGAAAGATGATTTATGTAGCTATAATTCATGTTGTGCTCACGCTGCCCTCTACAGTCGTCAGTCTGGATTCAGCTCATCTGACATCAGTGTTTCAGTGTTAGAAAGGCAGACTGTTTCATTTTAACTAGAAAATATTTCTCCTTCATTCTGCAGGACAATCCCCACCGATCACAGGTACCAGTCATCTCTTCAGTAATTTATTTGTTCATTTAAAGATGATCAATATCTTCAGTGTATCCAGTATGTCTGTACTAGTAGAGGTGTTGTTGTTTCTTTCTACTTAACATTTTAAACAATATAATTCTATCATTGTACTTCTATGTATTTTATTCATATATGTATATATTTTATATGTTGATATGTTTAAAATATAAAACCCTTACTAGTGCCAGTGGTTGTGATGACTTTTCTCAGACTGCAGTGACGGTGGAGTTGGTCAGTCCTCCCAATCGACTGCTGATCGTCTGCATCGGTGCAGGGGGCGGGTTCTTCTTGCTCTTTATCATGTTGGTCCTTCTGCTGAAGGTGAGAATCAATCGAGTTCCCCTGCAGTTGATCTGATCATTCACCTCTCAAATTCTCAATCCAATCTGTGTGTGTGTGTTTGTATGTGTGTGTGTGTGTAGTGTGGGTTTTTCAAACGAAATCGCCCTGACGACTTTGAGCCAGAGGATGACAATTTAACCGCGGTTGAAGATTCTCCTCTCATGAATGTGAATGCTAAAGAAAATGGAGTCAGTGAGAACGACAGCGCTGAGAAAGAGAACGGAGTGAAAGAGACGAGCCCCAGTCCTGATCCTTCAAACACAGACAAATAAAATGTCAATTTATTCCAACGCAACAGAAGACATTGGTTTGGAATGAGCTGAGAATGATGTTGCAGTGGTCCAGTTGTATGAATATATGATTTAATGTTCAGTATGTTTAGTTCAGTGATATGCAGTATGTGTAGTTGGTCCATGTCTTGTTTCAAGTGACTTAATTTGTAGTTTATTTATAATAACCCAGTTTTATTCTGACACTTTTATGGGCCTTTTTCTATTAAGAAAGATGGTTACGGCTTATTTTAAGATGTCCTTGTTACAGTGCAAGTATAAAATTATATTTAAGCACTGAGTAATATTAATTAACTTCATGTACTTACTACATGGTTAGGATTAGGATTAGGATTTGGCTTTTAAATGAGTAAGTACATGTAATGTGTAACAATGACCCCTTAAAATAAAACGTTACCAAAAAAAAAGTATTTGTCATGCCCACAGACTGTTTTGTTGTGTTTTCTCCTCCCATGTGCTCCCGAGAACTCCCCCTGTCCTTGTTTTGTCTGATTAGTTATTCATTTCACCTGTGGTAGTTAATTATCTTGTGTTCATAAGCCCCAGTCTGTTCACTGTGTCTCTGTCGGCTGTTAAACGTCTTCATTGTGTGTTCCTGTGTTGGATATTCCCTGTGCTTCATTAATTAAAAACTTTTGAACATTTCCACATCTCCTCGCTCCTTCGCCTTGATAGAATTGTGAGAATATTAGTTATTATGAGTTATTATAGTTTGTATTGATTTTGAGTATAACTGCATTAAATCTTTTTTCATCTTCATCTGTCTTTTTAATCTCAAAGAAAGTGTTCTGTAAGTAACTGTACTGCTGAATATATTGATGGTCATAATCAGTCAGTGTAAATGAGGTAATTGAATGGAGTTATTGTTTATTGTTGGGCTGATGTTTTATGGCATTATCTGTAAGGCTGGAAGAACCTCAGACACTTTGATCTGAGATGTGGACAGTACAAACACAGTGTATTAACAAACAGGCATCTCTACTGAAGGAAGATGTGGAAAAGTTATTCTCCCCCATTTCCTTCCTTTCACGCAACTTACATAGCATAATATAATGTTCTACATGAATGCAAGTGACATTGACATTCACAGTCATGTTTGCTGTCATTTACTCTCATCTCCCTGAGACTGGTACAACGGTCTCAGTCTTACAAGAAGTAACTAAAAGGTAATTCAGATCCTAAGGGTTTAGAGCTATTTTGCTCACTGTAGAAGGTGTGTCATTTCCCAGTGTCTTTCATGAAAAATTTCCATCTGTCCCCAAATGGTCCACATCTCGGACTTTTTTAATTCAAATTCCAGATGTTAGTTCCTGTCTTTATTTGGAGGATGTTTGTCTTAATCTGAGCATTTAAGGAAATGTTGCAAGAAGATCAGGGCACTTCTGCAGTCAGAATCAGCACTGATGGTCTTGCGGAGTGTGTCTGTTTTAGTGAAGGCTTGTATTTCTGCAAATCTGCGTCCAGGGTTAAGTGCATACTAGGTTAGAGGGAACATGGGACACATCAGGTGAGACGCTAGATTTCTGACAAACTGATTGACTTTAGTTAAGTTGTTAAGAGGTTGCATTAAATATGGGCTCTAGACAAAATACTACTGGTGTACTAGCAAACACTGTCTCGGATTAGAATTTAGTGATGTTTGATTCTTAAACAAATCATTCTCTTGAGCTGGTTCTCAGGAAGAACCCGCTGTGAACTGAATCGAACTTCAGTTCTGGGTTGATGACACAAGATGCACAGCCGAAGTAGAACGTCTGACTAAAAAAAGAACCGAATGAGCTGAATCGTCGTACCGTTGAAGTTTGCCGATGATTACCGAGCATCCTGACGGCTGAGTTGACTGACTGTACTATACGTCTGATGCACAATCTAAGCTTCTTTAATAACGGACAAAACATACAGGAAATATGCTTATAACTGGTTTTAATTAAATAGGCCTTCATTTTTATTAAAGCATGAACAAAAATGACTATGGCTTGTTTTGCATGCATTTTATATTTTAACTCAAGGAGTTTATAAGGACAATAAACAAAGAGTTGATAAGACTAGTTTACTCCTTCTGCTGTATATACTTTAGACATTAAGTACATCTCCATGTTTGTAGATCAGTGTCCATAAGGTGTGCTGGAGGTGCACATTTGAATGTTTTGATATACATGACACCGAGTTGTTTAATAAAGAATCATGCCGAAGAGTTCATTATGCCGAACTCTCTGAAAAGAACCAGTTCACAGAAATGAATCGGACTTTGCTTCACTATTAGAATTTTAATTTAAATTCAATTACTTTGCACATTAAAAAGACCTGTTATGTGCAGGAAACGGAAGAAAGCAGGCTCAGGCAAGGATCTAGATGCAGACAGTTTCATGACAAAACAAGAACAAACAATAAACCAAAACCACCAGGAAAACTAGGAATAACCAAAACACGACACCATAACATTCGACAACTGAAAAACATGAGGGCCATTTATACCAAGGAGAGGCGGGATTTATACTGAGGCGATGACAGGACGACCACCGACCAAGGCGGAGCTGGAGGGATGGAGCCCTGTGGAGCTGCTGGGCCGATGGGCAACGGTGGAGACGAGGGAGTTGAGCCGCTGGGTCGGAGGGCCGAGGCGGAGTCCAGAGCTGTGTCCCAAAGTGGAATGCACGCACTTCGAAGTGCATAAGACGCTCCACCTTCGCAGGATTTCCTAATTGCGCCACCAGGTGTTCCCGATTACCGCTCCTGTCGCATAGCAACGGTGCGAGAGGGGAGCTGACATCCTGACAGGTTTAGACGTTTAAGTTACGGAGCCAGCACTGGTCATGTTTTTATATTTTATGTTTTACTGGAGGAGATGGTGGGGATGTACCTCAGCCTAATAATGTAAAGATACATATGAAAAAAATACAAAACCATACACACAGAAATATATAGCACTTCAAATACTGACTGATATGTTACCAAGGTGCGATTTTATAATAGTTTATTGTCTTGATGGTGAACATATTTAGAAACCCTGGTTTTAGGCAGTTAAGTAACCATAAAAATAGAACTGTGAATAAATCAAAACAAATTATGCATTGTTCATCTCAGTGTTCAGCGGCAGCAGAGCGTTTGTCTCGTTCCACTGTCCACCGCATTGTCCACCGAGTTGCTGAGGAGTTGGTGGCCATTCGCCACCAAGAGATTCACCTCCCTGAAGACCCCAGAACACATGTAAATTGTTGTAAAAAGTATTTTCAGTAACATATAGAACAATTTTGTTTTAATGTGAAAAAAAAAATATTTACAAGACAAAAAAAATAAAATAAAAATAAAATAAACCTATTGAAAAAATGAAAAAATTATAAGCTGCATTACAGAAATTTACACCTTGTAATTTACAAATTGTACAGAATTAGTTCTCTTTTATTAACGCATGTGAATATACAATACAAAAATACAAAATGTACAAAAAAATTATTCATTTCATTCTTAACTTACATCACAAAAATAAACTACAGAAATTACAAAATTACACTGACAAAGTGACAAAAAAAAAGATATTAAAAATTTGTGACACTTGCAATCCTAAATCAGAGCAAATAAACCATGCCTGTTAACAACAACAGCACAATGAATTTCAGCGGAAAAAAATACTCTGTTAACTTGCTTACTTCGTATTTTTGAAGTCTTTCCCCAGCAGGCTCACTTTCCCTAAAACAGTCCTACAACAAGAGAAAATGGAAACACTTATAATATAAAGAAAGGTTTGCAATCTTAACATTAGAAAACATGACACAGCAGGACATGCATACAAAATACTAAAGTTTGTTTACTTATATTTCAATGTGAATTCCCCAACAAAACTCTCACCCGTCATGTTCTTTACATATAAATTCCATCGTCATCTGCACGGAAGTGATTCTGGGATATGGTAGGGTGCGAAGTGTCCATCAGATGTACACTTCATTTTCCTGGGAATCGGAGACCGCATTTGAAGTCGCTTTCGATTTACGGCAGCATTCGTCGCGCCACTGTGACGCATTCGCATTTAAAATACGCACTTCAGAGTCCGCGCACTCCACTTTGGGACACAGCTCAGGACTCACAGGCACAGGGGCAGCTGCCGACGAATTCCTCCACGTAATCCTCCAGGTCCCTGCCATTCTGGAAGATGAAAATCATAATTTCATTCAGAATGGTGCTACCCCTTCTTGGGGCAATGTTAATTGAGACAAGGTCCATGGGGGCAAAAAAAAAAAACACAAGGGAAAACTCATCTCTTAAATGTTTGTAGGTCCAGTCTTCTGTCACAACACGTGCACAATAGACAAGACCAGACACAAAGCATAGAACTGAAACAACTTATAAAGGGTGAAGCGAATTAACTAATCAGGACACAACAGGAGGAGGAAGAGGGAGAAACCAACATAAACAGTCCACAGGGGTGTGACACTGTAATTAATACAATAACAAATCCATTAGATGATAAAACGGTCAAATGACTGTCAGTAAAGTAAAATCTCCTTATTTAAATAAGCTGACAAACACTGTTATATCACTGCTATTTCCTGAATTTAATGATCAAACACCTTGACTGTAAAACAAAAGACAAACAAATCTGACAAATGACTGGCAGCACAGGGTGCCAAACAAAAGCCTGAAAATTAAAGTCAAATCTCTTTCTATAAATAAGATAACAACACTGTTCATTTACAGCCATTTCCTAAATTATTACTAACAAACACCTTCACTGTAAAATGAACTCATTAACTAATTGATTACTTAAACGTCATATGACTGACAGCAACAGAACATGAAACACTAACAGATCTGTCTAGATCTCAGCATCCAGTCTGATTTTATTTCTTTCATATAAAACTTCTTATTGAGAATTAACAGAGGTTTAGATGTTCATGTTTTATTGAAAATAATAAAGTTTGATGTCACCATTGTGGAGATAAACATTTGCTTTAGTTGGGCTCTTGACCCTTGACTTTATAACTTCATTTTTTCTCTGTGTGGTGTAACGATGCGTTTTTAAAGCACATTTTCTATAATGAAAACTAGTAGAGAAAACCTGTTTATTTACTGATGATAATTTATTCATCATATAGGAGCTTGACTTACTGTGCATATCATGAGTATTATTGTTGGATATTTTAGCTTTAAGTTTTGCATATTTTACAGCAGTCTTGTGTTATGACAATCAAAGATTTTTTTTTTTTTTTAATCATTCATTTTTAAGTGTTTTGAATGGATTTTTTTTTGATGCACACAAACATCAAGAATCAGCACATGAATCTCAACAATGGTGACAATTAGGGCTAATATGAATAGTTTGTCGATTGTGACCATTGTTGAGATTCATGTGCAGATTCTTGATGTTTGTGACTACATATTCTTGTCTAAATAATTTTCTCCAAATGATATACAAACTTTCAAAATATAAAAGCGGGAATAGCTTTACATTAAATTTGTGTTAAAGACTACAAAAAAAAAAAAAAAAAGGCACTAGATTTCTGATGAGGTTAGTGAATCAAGCCACTATATGATGACAAGGATCCATAGTATGTAATCAACTTCAACTGATAAGACACTTTCTTGCTGGTTTTTCCAAAACAAATGTGCTTTAGAAACACACATTCACAGCAACCAGAGAAGCAGAAAAAACTATTAAGAAAATCAAGGGTCAAGAGCCCAACTAAATCAAATGTTTATCTCCACAACCAGTGACTTCAAACTTTATTATTTTCAATTAAACATCAACATCTAAACCTCAGTTAATTCTCAATAAGAAGTTTTGTATGAAAGAAACAAGTCAGACCGGTTTGTATTAAGTGAAGATGCTGTGATCTAGACAGATCTGTTAGTGTTTCATGTTCTTTTGGGATTTAAAGGGTTTGTGTTGTCTGAGTTGTGCTGAAGAGTGTGCTCATTTTATTTAAAGGCTGTAACTGTGGAGTTGCTGATGGAGTGATAGTTAAGATAGTTAGCTTTTTGTATGTGTGCTAGTTTCAAAGAGAATGTTTCATGATGATAATTTAAGAAAATTCAGGATATTTCACCTTAATTTTACAGTGTTTGTTTGGAAGCTGCTTCTGCCAGTCATTGACTGTTTTTTAAAAAACGGTCTTTAACCATTATTTCCATTAATGGTAAACATTTGGCACCCTGTGCTGACATGCATTTCACTGTACTACTTTTTAATGTTGAAATTTTTTACAGTGCAGGAACCGTTCAGCCACCACTGCATACCGTTCTTTAGAACAGAGGTCTTCAACCCTATTCCTGGGGACCCACTATCCTGAAGAGTTTAGCTATAACCAGAGATGCTCACAAGTCTCTGAGCTAGAGTCCAAGTCAAGTCTCAAGTCTCTGCGCTAGAGTCCAAGTCAAGTCTCAAGTCTCTGCGCTAGAGTCCAAGTCAAGTCTCAAGTCTTTGAGCTAGAGTCCAAGTCAAGTCTCAAGTCTCTGAGCTAGAGTCCAAGTCAAGTCTCAAGTCAAGTCTCAAGTCTCTGAGCTAGCGTCCAAGTCAAGTCTCAAGTCTCTGAGCTAGAGTCCAAGTCAAGTCTCAAGTCTTTGAGCTAGCGTCCAAGTCAAGTCTCAAGTCTCTGAGCTAGAGTCCAAGTCAAGTCTCAAGTCTCTTTATTATATTAAGTCTCTGGTTATAATAAGTGTTGCATCACGTAACAGCGACCCATCCGACACTGCATAGCTATACGTAAGGAATTCAAAGCATTTAATATGTTATAATGACTCCTTTATCTATTAGCATACAGTATCAGCTTTGATTTTGGTATATAATCAGTGTAAACAGGCTATTGCAACATGACAAAAACACCAAGAATGCTTTACTTTTAAGTTAATGTTAAAAGATTTGAATAACTGCCAGCAGGTGGCGGCAAGAGACTGATTTAATTACTGAATCATATCATTCATTTGATTCGTTCGAACTGCTGCTTCATTTAGAATAAAGAGTGACTGTCTTTATGAATGGGAAATTGAATCATTTCACTAGATTCGTTTTAAAAACGAGTTCATTCATAAACGAAACACCGCTGTGTTTGAATGGAGATGCGCAGCGGCTCAGTTGTGACTTGTTTCAGACTACTTTTGACGACGAAATAGAGCAAAATCAGGCAATAGTGTTATAGTCAGACAATGTAAGTCACTTAATAATAACATCTTGTTTATTTAACTGCTGTATTAAATCAGTATCTCATTTACAAACTCCCTTAAAATTAGTAAAAGCTTAGTTCGCGATATCACAAAGCTCTATTATAATACTGTCACTAATCAGTCTCTTATTTACACTCTCTCTATGTAACACTCTACACTCTACACTTTATGAAAGGATTCATAAAATGTATGTGATACATTACTGAACGTTGCAAAAACACGTAGAAACCTTTAAATCTCCCCTGAGCGCAAACACAAATATGCTGATCGGGTCAGTCGCACATGATGCTCGTTTTTTGTTCGTTGTCCTCTCATGTGTGGCGGCCGCGCCTAAAATTAAAAAAAAAAAATGTGTGGCCGCGCCCGCGCGCAGCAGATACACGTCGCGTGTTACATGGGCAGGTTATAGGTAACGGAGGGAGGGGAATAACGGCGAGCTCATCAGTTGTTTGCTAAAAATAAATATTGTTCACGAGTCCCGCAGCTCGAGTCCGAGTCGAGTCTGAAGTCTTTCGAGGACGAGTCTCAAGTCGAGTCTGAAGTCACTGTGTGTGCGACTTAAGTCGCACTCGAGTCCGAGTCTCAAACTCGAGTCCCCATCACTGGCTACAACCCTAATCAAACACACCTGAAGTGGCCAATCAAGCTCCTCAAGACTTCTTGAACATTGCAGACAGGTGTGCTGAACCCGGTTGGAAATAAACTTTCCAGGAGAGTGGGTCCCCAGGAGCAGGGTTGAAGACCTCTGTGCTTTAGAACTTCCACATAATGATAAGTCAGCTGGTAAACTTCTGAGGAAGTTCATTTTATGTGTACAATATATAGGTGGAGACCAGGGGCGGACTGACCATTGGGAGCACTGGGAGAATTCCCGGTGGCCTGGCAGCCAATTTGGCCCTTTGTTGTCCATCTTTTTAACGTTGTTGTTGTTGTTGTTTTTGTTGCCATGCCGAATGTACTAAAGTGATTATTTTGGACGTCTCCATTCAATAATAAAACTAATAAATCATGAATTTGTTAGTTTTGACTGACAACGTGTCTGCCAAAGGGATGCGAGACTCGAGAATGGAGTGTAAGTGCCCAGGTGTCCTGTTCAGGACTTTAAGTGCCGGTCAGTTACATCTGTAAATTGACTATTGTAGTTTTGTCTTTGTTTACTTTACTTAAGCATTAAACTGCTAGCAAATGTTAGCAGTAGCAGTCATTCACTGCAAAAATCGCAAAAGGACATAACATCAATTTCAGTTGTAAAAAGAGTAGGAATTAAGCTGACAAATTTTGACATCATTTTAAAACCCGTTTAGAGGGAGCTAAGACAGAAAACAACACAACCCATATGAAAATTAACCATGGTACGTTTATCAATAATACCATGGCTAATTTTCCTTAGGACCCATGATAATGCAGAAACATGTTCAGTTTTAAGATTATAAATTGTAACATGTCCCAAGTTATTTGTATTGTATTTTTGATCAGAGCAGTTGTAGTAATTCTACAGGGCTCTAGAGGGCACTGTAGAGAGCTTGCATATAGGATATAGGGGTAGCTATACAGAGAAGAAGTAGATTTGTTTGGTGGAGGGAGCATGTGGTTGTGTTCCCTTTGGCTTCCTTAAAATCTCAGAGTCCTGATTGAGAAACCTTGTGTTTTTAGCTCAGTCTGTAAGTACTTGTTTGACTGTCTATTTTTGAAGGTTTCACTTCAATCACTGTGGATGTTTAATGTTGTTTGTTTATTTTGTAGAAAGGACTCCTTAAAATCTTTAAATATCACCAAGCTGCTTGTTTCACTGCCCTTAAAGAAGGGTATGTGTTCATAATAACAGCTAAATATTTAAGCGCAAAAGAACTTGGTATGCTGGCTGGAAAAGGAGGAAAAGCCAGGAGTAGGACTGAAGCCTCAAAACAACTTTATTTCAACGTACTCAATTTTTTTTTTTTTTTACTTACTGGACTAAGCCTGAAACGTTTGGGGAAGTGCAAGTATTTTTTTTTTACTACCTCAAAGACACTGAACTGTTTGTTATTCATTAAGTTGGCTTGAGAAAGCCAACTTACTGATATGCTATTTAAACTTATTAAGTTGGCTTGAGAAAGCCAACTTACTGATATGCTACTTAAACTTAAAGTTATTATTAAGTTGGCTTGAAAAAGCCAACTTACTGATATGCTACTTAAACTTAAAGTTATTATTATTAAGTTGGCTTGAGAAAGCCAACTTACTGATATGCTATTTAAACTTATTATTATTATTATTATTCTTCTTACTAAAACCGTTGACTGCTACTCCTCCTAGAGCTTTAACTCTACAAACTCCAAACTCAGCCCAGATCTTCAGACTGATCTGAAGTTAGTTGCTATATCTTTTCTAACTGATCGGACTTACGATTTTCCTAAAAATGCCGATTAAAACTGGGAAAAATCCCATAGACTTACATTGACGGAATGTTCAAATGAGCCAACACTATTCAAATTTCAACTGTCAAAATCCCCAGAATCCTTTGAGCCTCAATCAAACTTCCCTTCTATGTTTCTAATTTCTAATCCATTTAAACTCATTCAAACTCTATCTATCTATCTATCTATCTATCTATCTTGAAACATGCTAACGACATGCTAATCATGCTAGAAACATGCTAGCAACATGCTAGTCATGCTAAAAAACATGCTAGCGACATGCTAGTCATGCTAGAAACATGCTAGTGACATGCTAATCATGCTAGAAACATGCTAGTGACATGCTAGAAACATCATGCGACAGAAACATCTTTAGCGACACATCTTAGTGACATGCTAATCATGCTAGAAACATCTTTAGTGACATCTTAATCATCTGCTAGAAACATCTTAGCGACATGCTAATCATGCTAGAAACATCTTAGCGACATCTTAATCATGTTAGAAACATCTTAGCGACAT
>NW_026127614.1:0-19294 GCF_022985175.1 Labeo rohita
GTAGCAGAGGATCGAGATTCAGAGAGTGTCCCACAGGAGTGCAGTGCTTCAGAAGCGGAGTATCGAGATTCGGAAAGTGAACCTGAGATACCACAGCCTACGACTTACCCACAAAGACAGAGACGTCAGCCAAAGATGTTGACTTACAATGAACTGGGAGAACCAACAGTAGTATGTAGAAATCCTGTTCTGAAGGAGATAAACTTCCAACAGGAGTGCTTCTGTAATGCTTCTGTAATGTTAATGTAAGTGAGTTACAGTCTTTATTTGATGCAATACATTGTAATCACTTCTGAATGTTGTGTACATCAGGAAACTGTATACTGTGAGTTATGAACAAGAGTTTCATTCATTAATGAAGAAGTCACACTGCCAGTCATATCAAAACACAATGAAATTTCTTCTAATTTCTTCCTGTGTTTATTCATTTTTCAGAGTGTGACTAATAAAAGACTGTAAGTGCCACCAGAAAACTCCGCCTCTTCTGTGTGTGCAACATGAACTCTCTAAAAAGAGTGTGACAGTTCAAGTGTCAGTTCTACTACACTCATTAGGTGAAGAGGATCTAGAGATTTACAATACTTTTGACAAAAGAAGCACCAGAAGAAGTGACTGTAGAGAAGATTTTGGAAGCTTTCAGAAACTACTGCACACATAAAATGAATGTGGTGTTTGAGAGACATACATTATACATGAGCCAATGCAGATTAATGCGTTTGTTACAGAACTCAGGCAAAAAAGCAAACTTTGTGAATTTGGTGCATCAGAGGATGACATGATAAGAGACAAAATTGTTTTTAGTGTGACAGACAAAATGTGACAGAAAAACTCCTGAGAGAACCAAGTCTGACTCTACAAAAGACCGTAGACATGTGCAGAGCATCTGAGATTGACAAGGAAAGAATAAACATAATGGCATCAGCAAAAAAAAAGAAAGTGAAGTGCATGCATTTGACATGATTAAAGGAGCAAAACACAAAAAAACAAGCCCTTTAAAGCCACACCGTTTCAAAACAAAAAAGAGAAAGTCAGCGGCACATTAAAAACATGTACCTGATGTGGACAGACATACACACAGAGATCGTGTCCAGCATATGGGGCTAAATGCAGAGCTTGTGGCAAAGCCAACCATTTTGCAAAAATGTGCAAGGTGAAATCTGGAAGACACTCCAAGCTGTTGATAGTTTGTTTATGGGGACACTTTAGTGCACACAGATAAATGCAATCTGTAAGAATGAAGAATCGTGGTACACAACCGTGACAGTCAGAGGGATCCCTATTGAATTCAAACTAGACACCGGTGCTGAAGCAAATGTCCTCTCACCTAAACAAATCAGAAAGCTGCCTGGCGATGTCACACTCAAGCCACAGAGACCATGATAGTGTCATACGGCGGCACATGGATCAGACCGGCTGGTTATGCAGTCCTGAAGTGCCACAAGAGACAAAGGGAATCAAGGCTGTTGTTTTTTGTTACAGAGCAGTTAGTCTCAGCCTCAGACGTCACGCCCACGGAACATTGGCTAAACGTCTGATGCATATGGTACACTTAACTGGAAACACTTCAGGAATGTCGAAGTCGTCATCTGATTGGTTGAATTTTAACGGATTTCCGGGGGACGCGAGTGTCGTGTTTATTTTCGGTCCGCCGGGAAACAAAGCGCAGACGTGTGATTGCAGAAGAAAAACTGTCGTGTTTACATGAGTGACAATGAGCATTTATCAAGATCAGCTAAACGTAGGATTCTCAAAAGTACGCGAGGTTCACGGCATAGACTGTGTTATACGTGCACGAACAGATCAATGACTTACTGCTTGTTTTCTTCTCCTTCTTTGATTTTCTATGCTGACTGACTTGTTGCACGCCGGTCTGTTGTTGTGGGTACATTTCCACGCCCCGAAACGTGACGCTGAACGAAACGAACTGTGATTGGTTGTTTGACATGTCGGTCAAACGGCCTTATGGGCGGGCCTTGGCCAAAGAAAGCTGCTATGAATTCCAGACCTTCAGCCGTCAGTCTGAAGGTCTGGCTACGCGAGACTACAGAGCAGTCGACACCACCAATACTTAGCAGAGCTGCCTGTAAACAACTGAATCTGGTCAACAAAATGGGTCAACAGTCTGGTGGTAACTGAAAAGAAAAACGGCTCACTTAGACTGTGTCTTGATCCTCGTGAACTAAAAAGGCGATTAGATGCCAGCACTGCTCCATACAAACACCTGAGGATGTACAGAGCAAACCCACTGGTAACAAACTGTTCACAATTTTGGATGAAAAAGATGGTTACAAGCTGACAAAGCCTCATCATTGTAGAGAAAGATTTCCATTGCATATACAAGAAAGAGTAGTGTATGCAATGGAAACCACTGAGTTCATGGGCACTGAAATTGTTGAAAGGCACAAGTCAGAGACAAAAGCAGATGAAACGTCTTCAAAGCTAAGAGTAGTGCACCAGCGAGGATGGCCTGACCACATGAAACAGCTCGACAGAGATCTAAAGACTTACTGGCCCATTAGAGACACGATATGAATCTGTGATGGATTGATAATGACAAATGACAAATTCATCATCCCAAGAGGTATGAGGACAGTAATACTGGAAAAACTCCATGAGTATTTTTCTTTTCTGCATTTTCTTCATTGTCCTTAAAAAGGGGGATGTATGTAGTATATGCAGATGAATAGTCTGATGTTAGTAACTGAGTATTGATGTGAGTTTCTTCAGTGCTCCACTAGAGGACAGTGTTATGTTGTTGATGAAGTTCATCCTGTCTGTCTGAGTTTGTGTTGCAGTAATAAAAGAGACGATCAACACAGTCAGGCCCAATGAGTCACAGTGTAAAGAGAACATGATATATGATATATATATATATATTTTTTTTATATATTTTTTAATTTGCAGGGCTTGCTTTTTCTATATAGAGGCCAGTACGAGATGTATTGATGTCAAGTTGGGTCTAACACAGGATTTATTTTCTATTTTCAAAATATAATTTATTATTTTATTATTATTATTTTCAAAATATAATTTCTCATTACTGGAAACTGATTTGGTTGTGTCATTGTAGTTTCTCACAAACACACACACACTGAAAGCACTTGCTGTGAAATGATCACGTGCACTAATAGAAAACAGACTCATTCTATTGAAATGTCCATTTTTCTGTCCCTGTAGCCTTTACAGAAATATTACACATGAAAAACACGTTAGGGTTGCAATTTCTTTATATTTTAAAATGAAACACTGTTATTTAAACAATTACACCTTATTGTGCCATTAATGTGGCAATATTTGTTTTTTGTTTTTTTTTATTAATTATTTTGAATTCAAAGCACCACAAAACCGCTCGTCCCCACAGCCATGTAGAGTGGGAAAGTGCTTTAGTGCAGGTTTTTCTACCATTTAAAATACAATAATGAATTCATAATTGTCAAATATATGGTGTAAATTACATTTTAAAAATCTGAATAAATATTAGAAAATATATAATGAAAGTAGTGGCCCCTGGAATTGTGTCACTGATGTTACTGTTTAACAAAAATTGAAAACTAACTAAATTACTTTGAAATAAAAATCACACTGGTGACATCACTTGACTTCCTTTTTCCCTTTTCCTGGAGATCTATGAACAAAGACCCATGGCAAGTCCACTTATTTTATTTTATTTTATTTTTTTTAGTTGTCAGCAATTTTCTCATTTATCTCATTATTTCATATGAAGGTTTAAGTTGACGTCACTGAAAATTGTCACTGGTGTTACCTTCCTTTTATAGACAGATATGACATTACTGCTTTAATAAAAAACACCATCCAAGTCTTAATCATGAACAAAACCAATACAAAAATCATGACATTAACCAAAGACATTTTCATGCTCCTTATTGTAACATGTGGGAAAAATGAAAAAAAAAAAAAAAAAAAAAAAATAAAATAAAATAAAATAAAAATATATATATATATATATATATATATATATATATATATATATATATATATATATATATATATATATATATATATTTTTTTTTTTTTTTTTTTTAAATTACAATTTTTTATACATACAAAATATTTGATAAAAACAAGATTAATTTGAACAGACACTGAAATAATTATCAAATTACTGTCAAAAGAAACAGCTAATATACATGCTGCAAGCAAGAGCACATTGTAAAAAATGACCATGGTTTTAACAGTAAAAGTCTGTAATTTTTTCCTGTTAGTGGAAGTGAAAAAAGAACCTTTTTTTTGTTTGTTTGTTTTTTGTTTTTCTGATTAGTTGTGTACATTAGGGTTGTGTGTTACATCTAATGTTGTTAAATTAACTATTATTACATTATTTCAGGGGTCTGCAACCTTCAACACCAAACCTTTCCCACTGAATAAAATTCACGTGGAGCCACAAAATATTTTGCCAAATAAAGAATAAAGTTTTATATTCAGTTATGTTATAGGACATTGTCACTGAGGAGGACAGACATGTCAAATGTAATAATAATAATAATAATAATAATAATTAAAAGTAATTATAAAAACAAACTTTTCTTATCTCTTACTTTGAATTGGCTAAGAAATAAAATACACTGCTGGACAAAACAATAATTTTTCTTCTGTAGTATTTTTGTTCTATATTTTACTAATGACAATTTTATGGTTATGATTGTATAATCAGTATAATAATTTATACTAAAACAAACACTTTCTCCATTTCTATCACAGAATAAGGCAGAAAATATAATTTAGCTTCTGTACTGTAATTAATGCTACTGTATCATTCATATACTTTAATTATTACCTGGAGAAGACTTGAAAACACACATAAACCATATATTGTCACAATCCTTTAATGACTTAATGTTTCATCAGTTAAGGTTTATGTTTGTAATTCAGTTTAGCTACAGTGATAGCGGATGACTTTGAACATTTAGGGTTTACTGGCACACACAACAAAACCTGCCCAGTTGCTCCTCAAAAGTAGCCCAATCGCATTTCGAGGGGGTTCCCCTGTTAAAAATCGCATTCTGGGGGATAAAATATATGTTTTTTTTTTGTTTGTTTTTTTTGGGGGTTCCTGAAAAAAGTATATATATTTTTTTTATTATTATTTTTAACAGCACTTTGCTTTAAAAGGTTTTACAAATAAATTAAAAAAAAAAGTTTTGTTTGTTCACACAAATGTCTAATTCTTCCAAACACCACAGTTGTGAATATTGTCTGCTGCTGATATGATGAGCTCCAGCAGTGATCTGTGTCATTAATGTTTATTTGTTCTTGTTCTTGTTCACAGAGGCGTAAAGTTCATCCCGCGGCTCATTTTCTGTTCATCTGATGGCAGCGTAAGTCACTGTATCATTATGATCCTGAAAGAACAGCACAGATTTTCTCCATCAATGTCATTATTATTAGCGCATGAGCTTCATTTGTCTGAGATTGAGATTCAGAACTACATTTCAGCAGCATATAGATGAGAGAAGCTGCTGTGATGAAGAATAAGGGAATGTGTTGCTACTCACATTGAGTGATTTTACTGGCTTTTTACTGGAAGAAGAGACTTCAGAATAAGTCACATCATCTGTCTGCTCCTAAACATACATGCAAACGTGCAGCGAACAACGTTTAAAACACAGATCAGAATTATATCTCATTGTAATATGTACAATAATACAACAGCTTCCAGTAAATCACATTCTAGAACAGACAGTGAACTGAATGTTGAATGTTTCGTTGACTCACATTGTCTCTAGCAGCAGCAGGAATGGACATGTTGATTGTTTCATACGTCCCTTTATCTTCATTCTCACCTTTGACCTTCAGACAACAAACAGTTAAAATTGCAAAAATAACACTTTATTGAGCTTTAAAGAGTTTTAAAGGCATTACTGAACTCACCACTGACTCATAAGTCCCCCTTTTATTATCTGAGGAAAATAAATCAATAAATAAAATAATGTGCCTCATATAATATGAGTATTTATGATAAAACACATTTGCAAAACATTGGATGCTAACAATGCTAATGACATTCAGATTACAAGACCATTCAAATGAATGATAGAAACGATTGTTCTTTGACTTAAACACTTTTTGAGATTGACATTACAGGAATAAACTTCTGTTTGAGAATCTCATTGTCACATAATTCACATTATATGATACACACAATTTAAACTTGATGTGCTTGTTTGCTCTTCATTAAAGTGAGTCTAAACTGTTTTTAATTTTTAGAAAGGAGGAAATCTGAAACTCACCAGCTCTTTTTCTGCAGATCAGCCAGAGAACAACAAGAAGAAAAACAGCAAATGCAGCAGCAGAAATAGAAATCACTGTCACTAAAGAAGAGATAGTCACAGTCAGGGATTGATGATTATTAGTCAAAATTAAAGCATCACCGTTAACATCATCATGATTTAATCAGTAGCACCTTGATCTGTAGCTCCTGGTGATTTTGTTGTTAAGGAATTCTGAGAGTTTGTGGTGTGGACTGAAATCACTGCTGTCGTTTTATATTGAGCTGTAAAACATTAATGTTAGTTCAGATGTATTATGAGAACAGGGGTTTTCAAAGTGTCAGAGAAATAATTTGCTATACCGTATTTTCAGGGCTACAAGTCACGTTTTTTTTATCATCTGAAATTATCTGAAACTGCTTTAATTTATATCCAAAGTAACTCATATAATGCACTTAATGTCAAATAGCCCACACTGCCAAAAGCACCAAAAGTTGGTTAAATGACCATGGTGTTGGTGTGCTTGACTGGCCAGCAAACTCACCAGACCCTATAGAGAATCTATGGGGTATTGTCAAGAGGAAAATGAGAAACAAGAGACTAGAAAAAAGCAGATAAGCTGAAGGCCACTGTCAAAGAAACCTGGGCTTTCATACCACCTCAGCAGTGCCACACCGAATTGAGGCAGTAAATAAAGCAAAAGGAGCCCCTGCCATGTATTGAGTACATGTACAGTAAATGAACATACTTTCCAGAAAGCCAACAATTCACTAAAAATGTTTTTTTTTTGTTTGTTTGTTTGTTTGTTTTTTAATTGATCTTATGAAGTATTCTAATTTGTTGAGATAGTGAATTGGTGGGTTTTTGTTAAATGTGAGTTAAAATCATCACAATTAAAAGAACTAAAGACTTAAACTACTTCAGTCTGTGTTTATTGAATTTATTTAATACACAAGTTTCACAGTTTGAGTTAAATTACTGAAATAAATGAACTTTTACACAACATTCTAATTTATTGAGATGCACCTATATATATATACTTCAACATTTCTAGATATATTTTAGGACACCTCTGTTACTCAGTTTAATTTGTCTGTTGTTTCTGAAAATGTTTTATGTAGATGTGTTGCTGCTTTAAGGACATCAGGAAACTAGAGAAGTACAAAGCTCTCTTTACATAATAAAAAAAAATGTTCCACAGCAACTAACGATTTATTCATGAACATGATTCATCTGGAATGAGATGTCTGTGAGCAGTTTCAGATTCGCTTACTTTAAAGTTAACTGTAAATTTAGTTTGGCATTTAACATTCATTAGACATTCAGTTTTATACCAATTAAACACTTTGTTCCTGTTATGTTCTGAGCCCAAACTAACTCAGAAATATTTGCCCTTCACGGTGCACAAGGCTTAATTTCAAGAAGAAGAAAAATAAATAAATAAATACAAATAAATAACTATATGAATTAAACAATTTAACTACATGACATTATACTATGAAACCAATACGAAAATGTTCCGAAAAAACATATATACTGTACATTGTCATGAATCTGGCCTCTGTAGCTTCCTCTGATCGCCACCGGAGGGCACCCTCTTCTGAGTACTAGCCAATTCGGGCTTAACACCCCGTGCCTGGGCCTGATCACCTGCACAGGTGCCTCCCATCAGCCATCCTTTATGAACGGCTTCTGAACTCTCACTCCCTGCGAAGTCTTGTTTGTTACTGTGACAAGTATTTACCTTGTTTGACCTGGACTGTTTAGATCTCTGATTCCCTGCCGCCTGCCATTGGACCTATTGCTTTGTTTCTCTGGACTATTGTTTACTCTGCCTGCCACCTGCCCCGACCATTGCCCGCACACGGTTTACTCTTTTTGATTATCTCTGTTGTTCCTTACGCTGTTTCTGATCCCCGCCTGTCTGACCTTGAGTTTGTTTTTAATAAAAGCTGCAAATGGATCTGCACACCCCTGACCCTTTAGTACTGAAACCATATTTCTGATATGTTTAATGTGCTGTACCTACTTAAATTCATTCAACTCTGCCACCATTTAAGATAAAGGTATTAAATTAAATGTCAAAATCTTAGAATATTATTCCCTAAAATACACAAGGCTTGTTTTTCAGATTAATGGTTCAGTACTGAACCATTAATCTTGAACACAACTTCAGCTAAAGGAATCGAACCAACTGTAAATCAATGTAGAGATATAGCATATACACAGGGGCCCCCTGTAATCGAACAACAAAAGATGAGGAGAAAGTGACTCCCTGCTATTGACAGCAGTGTTCGAACTGGGGGGCTGGGGGGGTCCTGGACCTCCCATAAGCATTAAGAGACCCCCCATAACACCCAAAAAATATACATGGGGGTCCCCTGGTTTTTCAATAAAAATGCAATACTTTAAACATACAACTATTTAAAATGGAAATTAAATGAAAAGATTTGATTGCTGTAATAAAATTTAGACCTGCTCATGCTAAATAATATTTTATTTCTACGCGTTATTAAAAAAATCACACACGACTTTTACGAGTTTAGACTTTTACGAATCAGAGGCATTCAGAACAGTCATTGCTGAAACCTGGAGTTTTGTTCAGATTGAACTCGCAAATTCTCTCATCATAAGCAACAAAGTGCAGATGTACGAACTATGTAAGTAAAAGATTTATTTATCATACAGTGTATGGACTTCTTCATTGTTTGTAAGAGGAGTTTTGAGTGCTAGACTGACTGTGCTTATTTAGAGTGTGTTCTTTCACTGCGTGATTCTGTCTAATAAAATGCATTTTTCCCAAAATTCAGGATATGGGGGCAGAAAATGTATATTTATATCATTTCATATAGTTAATCAATATCACACGAAAAGTGCTTTTTTATTTTTTTATTTATTTATTTATTTTATTTTTTTGCAAAAATCACAAATGTTCACAAATACTGATTGTATATAACAGTTCAATAAACCAGAAGATATTATTAAGAGACCTACATTATAAACACCATATTGCCTATTTTTGCTCTATTTCTCCAACAAAAATAATTCCAAACACAGCCATTGCACTGTTTTGTGTCTCTAAACAACATGATGGTGTTTCGTTCCTGAATGAATCAAGCATTTAAATGATTAGGTTCAATCGCAATGACTCACTTATTAACTGTGCCTTACTGACACCTACTGGCGGTTGTAATTCCACATTTAAAGTACCTGGTTAGGGGGACCCCCCAAGAGCTTACACACAATTCGAACACTGCTTGACACAATAGCATTTGTAGCTTTTTATAAGAATTTATGTGGTGAAAATTGTTCCATACCATCACATTTACATCTATGCAACCAATAAATAAATTACTACTAGAGCACAAAATTGTTTACAAGAGCACGTTTCTTCATTTGATCTAGTCACTTGATTGCGCTCTCAAAATGCACTAGATTTTTGCATTTAAATTTAAAATGAACAAAAATTTTCTTATGGGGGGGCATTTGATTATCCAGCTGGCAGAAAGAGCGCCAGGGAACAACTGCTAGCTCTGACTCAGGAGAGAGGAACGGCCGCCAAATTTGCGCTTACCTTTTGAACACTCGCTGTACAAACCGGGTGGGTAGAAGACACCCTCAAACTGCTATTTCGGCATGGATTGAGCACTGATTTACAAGCTGAGCTTACATGCCATGACGAGGTGAAAAATATAAATGCGTTCATCGAGTTAACAATACAAATCGACAATTTGATTCGCTCATACCGACCTGTCCAGTCGACATTGTTCACCTCTCCCTCGGCTGCTTCTGGCGTTGAACCCATGCGACTGAGCTACACATACCTGACTCCAGAAGAATGAGAACATCGAATTCAGTTGCATCTGTGCATGTACTGTGGTCAGTCTGGTCATCTTAAGTCTTCATGCCCTGTGCGACCCAACCCTTCTACCCCTCGTGCGGTGAGTTCTGGTTCCCAACACCAATACCCCACTACATGTGTCAAGATTCCCATACAGTTGTTTATAGGTCATAAGTCCGTAAGCGTAGAAGCTTTACTAGACTCTGGAGCAGTGGGAAATTTTATGTCTAGTGACTTTGCTCATGAACACAATCTTTTCCTAACCCCATACACTTCTCGTTTGGCAGTGGAGGCGTTAGACGGCCGACCTCTTGGAGAGAGAAGAATAACCACCATCACTAAGGAACTGTGTATGCAGATCGGCATGTTGCATTCAGAGTCTCTCAAGTTCTATGTCATCCATTCTCCTAATCACCCTCTCGTTCTCAGATTACCTTGTCTATGCAGACACGATCCATACATCTCCTGGAGAAAAGGTAAAATCATACAGTGGAGTTAGACCTGTCACAAGCACTGTCTATCTCATAAACCTATCGTACCCGTCCACACCGTCTCCTGCACAGAAGAGCAACCTAAAATTCACGGGCTACCCGCCGAATATTATGACCTTTCCAAAGCATTTAGCAAGGTGAAGGCTTTACAACTTCCACTGCATCGTGCTAACGATTGCGCCATTGAACTGATCCCAGGCAGCACACCACCCAGGGGCAGCATTTTTCCACTGTCTCAGCCGAAGTCGGAAGCCATGAAGAAGTACATTGAGGAGGAGTGTCATTAGACCCTCAACCTCGCCTGCAGCAGCCGGGTTCTTCTTTGTGAAGAAGAAGGATGGAAGCCTCAGACCTTGCATTGACCACCATGGTCTCAACGACATCACCATAAAGTTCAAGCAAAATTCTTTACAAAACTAGACCTGCGTTCTGCATACAATCTGATTTGGATCAGGGAGGACGACGAATGGAAGACAGCCTTTTCAACATCCACTGGGCACTATGAATACTCCGTTATGCCTTTCGGCCTTGCCAACAGTCTGTCTGTGTTTCAATCATTCATAAATTACGTCTTCAGGGATATGCTGGATCTTTGGGTAATCGTATACATTAACAATATTCTCATTTACTCAAACTCTCTCCACGAACATGTCCGCTCTATCCTCAAATGCCTAATTCAATTTCAACTATATGCCAAGGCGGAAAAATGGGAGTTTCATCAAACCAAAACGTCCTTCCTCAGCTACATCATCAGTCCAGAGGGTAGCAATGGACGACAACAAGGTCAGGGCAGTAACTGCGTGGCCACAACCCCGCACAGTAAAGGAACTGCAGCGCTTCCTCGGCTTCGCTAATTTGCTTTCTCAGCATCACGGCTCACCTGCTAAAATGTTCTCATGCACCTTCTTCTCCAGGAAACTGTCACCTTCCGAATGAAATTAGGATGTAGGAAACAGGGAGCTGTTAGCCATGAATTCGGCAATAGAGGAATGGCGTCACTGGCTAGAAGGAACTCAACACACATTCAGAGTCTTAACAGATCCTAAGAACTTAGAATATCTCAGATCAGCTAAACGACTGAACCCACGGCAGGCAAGATGGGCTTTTTTACTCGCTTCAACTTCACAGTGACCTACTGACCTGGAACCAAGAACACAAAAGCCGATTCTCTGTCACATCTATCTGAGGCTAAGGAAGAGAACATCATCCCCGAAAGCCTGCTCATCGCACCAGTCCAGTGGGACATAATGACCAAAATCGACCTAGCTAACACTGAACGTCCACCACCTGCCGAATGCCCTCCACAACTCACATATGTTCCCGAACACTATAGAAGACAGCTCCTGCATCATGTTCACACCAACCCAAGCTCTGGACATCCAGGTAACATCACTATTCTGACCATTATAGATCACTTCTCCAAATTTTGCATTCTCATCCCTTTACCAAAGTTGCCTTCAGCCCTTGAAACCACCAAAAAGCTTTGCAATTATGTATTCCGGTTCTATGGTTTAACTGAGGACATTGTATCTGACCGGGGTCCTCAGTTCACATCCCGAGTTTGGTCAGCCTTCTTTGGTCTCCTCAATATTTATGTCAGCCTCACCTCAGGTTACCACCCTCAGTCCAACGGACAGACAGAGAGGCTAAATCAGGAACTCATGTAAGGCTCCTCCCGCTACGGCAAGCCTAGCGGTCCAGCTGAAGGTTTCTTGCGTGTCGAGTTTTTATTCGGCGCTTCTGTAAAAATTACTTGGAAATATTAAAATTTAGTTTCCAAACAAAAATCTGACTCCAGTTTCTGACTTACTCAGAGGATGCAGAGCAATTATCATATCTTAAAGTGGGCCGCGCCTGCGTGCTCTCAACAGAAAGTATATATTTCCCCCATAATCACGAGAGCTACATCGTGTTAAGCCCGTGACAGCTCAACATCCGGAGCCCTAGTGATGTCCCCATGGCTCATCAGTCGGTACTTCCGGCGTGGGCTGCCCTGGCGCAGTCTTGAGGAAAGCACCCTACACATTAACCTACTAGAAAATCATTTCCAAGAAGTCCAGAATAAGTCAAAGTTCACATTTATTTATGCCAGGCATATTTAAAAATAGCAATGGAAGCTCAATCAAAAGTACGTTCAATTAATAAAAAGAAATACAACCTTTATAGGAAAACATCACATTTTAGTTACATTACTGATCAGCATAGAATTCAAAACCGAGAAAATAAAAATACTAACAAAGAGTCAGCATACCTGGCAAATAGAGAGACACACGACAATCGTGCGGGAAGTTCTGATTACAGATGCTTCCCTGAATGTTTCGCTAATCCTCTTTAAGTACCCAGATCAGAACATTACAATCATAAATTTAGCATAATAAAACTTCACAGGACCTTTTGCTGAAGCCTAAAGTTGGGGGTGTGAAAACAGCATGTGGTACAGACCTCTTCAGCAACACCACCCATATCAGGAGAACAGAGTTTTCCTTAAGTTTCAGATCTTTATTTCTGGTCTGTTCAACTGGTATGGGACTGAGATATTATTTCCAACCGCACTGAGACTATAAAATTGATATCAAACATGAGAGGTTTCTGATTGTGCATTCGGAATATATATGTGATTGTTTTGTATGAGTGTGATAGCTTAGATCCTTGGCCTCTTCTCTGTAGTGACCTGCCCCCTGTTGCTAGAGGAAAGGATGGGCCAGGTGGTTGATAAGCAAATGGTCTTTCCTCCTGGGCCTTCCTGGATCTTCCTGTCTGATAAGAGTTTATTATTTTACGATCTCGCACTGGCATTGCGAGAGTTCCTGTGTATGTGACTTCACGGGAGGATCATCGGCTCCTACACTCACACGATTCCTCAGAACCTACTGTCAGAACAGATTGGAGCAGGTACTTGACGTGGGCAGAATATGCTCAAAGGAGAGGACGGGAGAGCTGTCCGACCTACCATCGGTCACAGAATGGTTACGATGCAGCGAAGAGACTTGGAACAGACCACATGTCCATCTACAACGAGCCGTGAGATGACAGGAGGAACAGGCCAACCGCCGTTGCCATCCAGGTCCCGAATACTCCCCTGGCCAGTGAGTATGGCTTTCCACCAGAGACATGCGCCTCAGACTTCCCTGCAAGAAGCTCAGTCCTAGGTATGTTGTTCCATTCAAAATTATCAGACAAATTACTCCAGTTTCTTACAGGTTAGATTTACTCGCTAATTATTGCATTTCTCCCACATTCCACGCTCAAGGAAGCATTCCATAGGACACATGCGGAGTGACTGACCACTCGCAGGGTGGGGGCTCTGTTACAAATTATGTTCCCGCACCATCTCTCTTGCACCACCAGAGGGAGCGTTCACCCGAGTACTAGTTTTCATTCTGACTCCATTTCCCATAGACCTCTTACCTAGGACTGATCACGTTCACCTGCAGCCAATCACACACCCTTTAAAAGGGGCCTGTTTCCTGTTCATTGTTCGAAGTCTTGATTTGCCACAGTGATCATTTCTGAACATTTTTCTCTGCATAGCCCTTTTGTTATTACCTGGACTGTTTAACTTGTTTTGGATTCTAGCCGCCGGCCCCGTCCCTCTTGCCTGTTACATGGACTTTGATTCTCTCCGCCTGCCTCGACCCTTTCGCCAGTTACACAGACTCTGAATCTAGCCGCTTGCCTCCATTCACTCTGCCTGTTTTGTGTTTTTGAGAATTCGCTATACTGTGTGCTTGCTCAGTAAAGAAGCTGTAGATGGATCCTCACGTGTCTGACTCGTCATCACAGTTAGCTTGAATGGTCATATTATAAGACCTGCTGTAGAATATGGCCATCATATTTTAACTTTGATCATCACTGACTGTTCATTGGACTGTTACACTTGACTGCAGTATACATTAGTTTGCAGCAGGGCTTTGAGTTTCTCTTCTGTCAGACTGAAAGAAGATTGTATACCTTGGTTTGTTCTACTTGAACAATATTAATAGTCCTTAGTGTCAGTGATATTATAAGGGTCTAAAACTGATTGATGGGATTGTTTTCTCACCTGAACTCTTGACAGTATATGTGACTGAGGTCTTGACTTGATTTCTGTGAGTAACTTCACATCTCCACTCTCTGTTGTCATCTTCATTCAGGAGTGTTGTATTCACAGTGATGATACAGTAGCCTGGAACTGATTCCTGATATCTGGAGTCTGATATTGTCAGTTTAACACCAGCCTGATTCACCCAGAACAGCTGAATTCCCTTAGAACGGATCCAATTATCACAAGAGAGTATACTATGTGAATATGAATACAACTGACAGTAGAGAGTCACAGAGCTGCCTGCACTGATCTCAGTCTGTGAGGATGATGAAGAGACTGAAACACAAAATAACACACAAATCACACAATTTACAATCATCATGAGAGTTTAAATTAAGAATTTGCTTACCATAAAGAACATGTAGATGAACAAATATATCAGTTCCTTGTTTTTGGTGTCGTCCATTCACATCTGACCATTGTTGGCAGCTGTAAAATCCATAATCTTCTTTTGTGACGTTCTTGATGTTCAGAGAGCAGTCAGACCCCAGACTCAGTCTCTCATGACTCTCTGTGTTATTCTTCTTTATCCCTGAACCAATCAGTTCAACTGCTGCTGAATGTCTGAATCTGTTATAATTCCACGTAGCTGATTTGCAGTCATGAAGATCATTATTACAGGGCAGACGGACATTTTCACCAGAACTGATGAACACATGAGCATCATCCACTCCACTGGTACCTGAAACACAAGAACATTTTAATGACCATTGTGATATATTCATATGAAACATTTGTTTTTCATATATAAATTTTATATAAACTTTTGTATGAGGATATAAACTGAACTTTTTCACATGAATTTAAAGAGCATGTAGAAATGTGTTTACCTGTGAGAAGTGAAGAGAGAATGATCAGTCCCAGCAGACACAAATGACACTTATCAGCCATTTTCTCTTTCTGTCAGTCTTCCTCTTCATTATATGCTCACAACTCTTTCTTTAAAAACTATCCACCCTTCCTGTGTTTGTTCACTTCCTCTGATCTGACTGAGTGTTTAAATGCTGCTATTTAGTGACACAATGTCAGTCATAATGGAGAAGTGTGAGAACTGAGATCAGTTCAGGCAGTTTTAACCTGCAGTCATTCTGTAAACACCTCAATCTGTTGAATCTTCCCTCAAGAGCTAAAGGAGTAAAACGTTGCTGTTTAAGTTCATTTAAAAACAAATAACATATTATTAGGTAGCAAAACAGAAATTTTTGAAAATGTTATTAGTGTAAAGATGTATTGTAGATGTAGAAAGGGCATAAAATTTATGTATGTATGTGTATGCACTAATCACTAAATTTGAAGCACCAGAGTTACTAGTCACAGAATTACTAAATACAGAATTACTTTATCTGTAAGTGGAAAAATATATAAAATCAAAGTGTGTAAATGAAGTTGTGTATAAACATGTATTTTTAAAGCACTTTTTTTTCTCTCCTCTCAATATTAATGTTCATCTTTTGTCTCTTTGTGTTGTGGTTTGTGGTCTAGTGTTTTCAGAAGTGTGTTACTGCTGGCTGTGGGAACTCAGTTAGTTTGACCACACTAGTTTAACCCACACTGATCTGAGATCATCTCTGAACCCAGTTTGGACTGATAGCTGTGAATTGTCACACATTCAGATCACAGTTCCTCTTCTTTATTTAACTATTTCTACAACTGAATTTCTCAACTTTTTCCTCTGTATAAATGTTTGCTGCAATATGATTACAAGTTCACTGTTAGTTTAGTTGGTGCAGTTTATCTAAAATATAAAGTATATAGCGTTAGTCCTGGTAGGTCACATGAGTCAAGCTCGCATCAGGTGATCACATCTATTGCTGCGTTCACGCCATAGCGTAATTACCGTAATTTCGAGATGACAACATGTGACGTTCTACTCTGAGCTCTTTCCGTCCTCAGACTCGGAATTATGCTTCACTGTGGCAACACTATCACCCCCTAAACATAAAGTGTGTTCGACTTCATCTACGGCTACAGACGGTGATCAATGACAGTAGCCGAGAGCAGTCGGGGCGGAGTTGAAAACGGAGGCGTCAAGTCGGACACTGTCTACTCTCGTTAGTGAAGCTCTCGCTTTAACACGGATGAAGTTTACATTTACATTTACATTTACTCATTTAGCAGACGCTTTTATCCAAAGCGACTTACAGGTGGGGAAGTGAATTAAATGCAATATTGGTCAAATACACAGACTTTTCAAAAAGGGTTTTCATGAGCAACAGAAACACGTTTTATATACTGCTTAATACAGTGCCAACTGAACAAGAATAATGATAAACATAAACATATACTATTTAAATACTAATAAAGTGGGGTTATTTATGCTTTTATCAGTGTTTTATGATAAATGTGACTCAATACAACATTACGACTACAGTAAAAACACTTTTATTGTTGTAAAAACACAGATTTGTCAGCATTATCGGACTTGAGGATGTTAGAATAAACCCAAAACACATGTGATCATTGTCATGCGGTGAATCTGACCAATCGTGAAACAGTCATGTGATCATCAGAGCTCCTGCAGCTGCTCTGGAGAAACTGCACCGGCTGAGTCAGTCACTGCTCTCGAATCGCTATCGCGGTACTTTGATGCCACACGTGACAGTCACGAGGCAGCCTCTCCAACGTCTCGCGAGACTTCAGATCAAGTCACGTAAATGAATTATTATTTTATATATCTAATATTTATTACAATTTTGTCAGTAACGGAGGAACGCCATCAAATGTAGCGAAGTAAAAGTAACGTTTTTTCACTAAAAATGTACTTGAGTAAAAGTAAAAGTACCCATCTTTAAATATACTCTAAAAGTACTAGTTACCCCAAAAATTTACTCAAGTAAATGTAACGAAGTAAATGTAATTCGTTACTACCCACCTCTGCCTACTGTTACAAACCGATATTTATGTAATCAAAAGCGTGTTCTAACGACCCTCACTTTTGAGTCATACACTTTTCAGTGCATATATATATATATATACAGTACTGTGCAAAAGTTTTAGGCCACTATTATTTTCACCAGCATTGTAATAATCTAGTGAGATTTTTGTTTGCACAAGGAGTCTGACAACAGCCAGTGCTCCACACTGAGATCTGATCTCACCATCATACAGTCTGTCTCTGGAATGACATGAAGAGGCAGAACAAACTGAAACAAAGTAAATCCAGAAGAACTGTTACAACGTCTTCAAGATGCTTCAAGAGACCTACCTGCTGTCATGAATCTGGTCGGTGTCCCGCTGTCCTCTCACCACCAGATGTCACTCTTACCTCATCATCACACTCTGACTGTTGTACCACACCCCGGACTACGGCTGCGTCCGAAACCGCCTACTTCTCTACTATGTAGTAGGGGAAAAGCAGTAGGCGAGCGAATTAGTATGTTCGAATCCTTAGTATTCATAAATGAGTAGGTGAGAATTACCTGGGTGACGTACTAATTCTCGCGAGATTCGGTCGTTCGTCTACTTAAAGTGCGTCCGAAATCGCCTACTACTCTACTATATAGTAGGGAAAAGCAGTAGGTGAGCGAATAAGTATGTCCGAAACCTAAGTATTCATAAAAGAGTAGTCGAGAAGTTCCCGGATGGCCTACTGCTTCTGCCTAGATTCTTGAGTGCTCATCCGATGGATACTTATCTATCCCAGGAAGCCACGCGTAAGGATACACCGCGAAGAAGAAAAGAGGATACGTCATAATCGAACATGGCGCAAAATTTGAGCGAGGGTGTTTACAAATGTGAGTATTACAAACCAAAAACACGGTTCCTTATTTTACATTTGCATTTCTTGAACTACTGTAAAGCAAATTGTTGAAAGTGTAAAGATGGCAAAAGGTAAAGTAAAGTTGTGATTTTGCTGTAAATAGACGTTTTATTATGTATATTGGTAACAGTACAACTCCAGGATACACCCGTACGTCTCCAAAGTGGATTTACATACATTTTAAACCATATACATCTAAAATACTATTACTAAATGTCTATTTAAAATCTGGTAGGTAAATCTTCGATATGAGTTTCATACGAGTATGTCTAATAGGTCCTAGATATGAAGTAGACATTTGAGTGATGTACGTTATATGTGTGCTGTTGTGTAGTACAATTAACTGTATTTGCTATATTTTACATTACTGTTAGCAGTATTTGCAATAGATGGATGTAAGTAATGTAAATAAATTTCCATAAAGTACCCAAATATAAGTAATCTATTTTTTTCTCCATTAGTACTGTTGAAAATTTGAGGAACAATTGTGTTAGATAAAAAGCTACTTAACATGTCATCATGTAAATGCACACAAATCTCAGAGGTAACTTGAATCTTGTCTGGACTTTACAGGGACAGATGAGCACACACGTCTGCTTATCCGGTGGAGAGCGGCTAATGAAGCCCTCTTCACCGGAAGGCGGAATGCTGCCGTCAAAGGCTTTGAGTGAGTATACTAAAAAAAAAAAAAAAATCAAACATCTGTTTAAAGCTTAAGTTGTAATTTCAAACAGACTTATTAGAACTAGAACTCTTCTGATTCTTGATTTCTGTTCATTTGCTGCAGAGCTTTTGTGGAGGAGCAGGGCCTTCAAGGCAGAGTGACGGCAGCATTTGTAAAAAAAAAATGGGAAAACCTCAAACAAAAATATAAAGTAAGAGCATTTTGTT
>NW_026127615.1:0-24022 GCF_022985175.1 Labeo rohita
GGAATGCTTGGAAACGCTCTAAAACGTCTTTTCTCTGTGAGAAAACGAAAGTTCATGAAGTTTCATGAATAAAGCTGACCCACATTAAAAATGTTTCACATGCATGAAAGGAATGTTATTTACAATGCAGAAAGACACTTCTTGATGTGTTATAAGTTTTTGCATATGAAATTTAGTTAGAGACTCAGTTCATAAAACGCTTAGTTAGAGCCTTCTAGGATCGCCAATACTGATTTTAGGCATATCAGCTCATGAAACCAAGGAATGCTTGGAAACGCTCTAAAACGTCTTTTCTCAGTCAGAAAACGCTAGTTCATGCAGTTTCATTTAAAAAGCTGACCCACATTAAAAATGTTTCACATGCATGAAAGAAATGTTATTTACAATGCAGAAAGACAATTCTTGATGTGTTAGAAGTTTATTGCATATGAAATTTAGTTAGAGCCTCAGTTCATAAAACGCTTAGTTAGAGCCTTCTAGGATCGCCAAAAATGTTTTTAGGCATATCAGCTCATGAAACCAAGGAATGCTTGGAAACGCTCTAAAACGTCTTTTCTCAGTCAGAAAACGCTAGTTCATGAAGTTTCATGAATAAAAAAAGCTGACCCACATTAAAAATGTTTCACATGCATGAAAGGAATGTTATTTACAATGCAGAAAGACACTTCTTGATGTGTTAGAAGTTTTTTGCATATGAAATTTAGTTAGAGACTCAGTTCATAAAACGCTTAGTTAGAGCCTTCTAGGAAGGCCAATACTGATTTTAGGCATATCAGCTCATGAAACCAAGGAATGCTTGGAAACGCTCTAAAACGTCTTTTCTCTGTGAGAAAACGAAAGTTCATGAAGTTTCATGAATAAAGCTGACCCACATTAAAAATGTTTCACATGCATGAAAGGAATGTTATTTACAATGCAGAAAGACACTTCTTGATGTGTTATAAGTTTTTTGCATATGAAATTTAGTTAGAGCCTCAGTTCATAAAACGCTTAGTTAGAGCCTTCTAGGACGGCCAATACTGATTTTAGGCATATCAGCTCATGAAACCAAGGAATGCTTGGAAAGCTCTAAAACGTCTTTTCTCAGTGAGATGAGTTTCATGGGGCTGACCCACATTAAAAATGTTTCATGCATGAAAGGCACAATGGAGAAAGACAAGTTCTTGATGTGTTAAAATTTTTGCAAAACTCAGTCTTGTTAGCTGGAGAAACGTGGAGTTGCCTGCCAGGCAAGGACGGACAAAGGCAAACCCGCCTGGGAGGGCTTTGGCAACTGCTGGGAGATCATCAGCTTACCAGGAAAAAATGTTTCACATGCATGAAAGGCAAGGAATGTTGTTTAAATGCAGAAAAACAATTTTGTCTTTTTTATGTTTTTGATGTTCATGGTTTCAGAATAAACGAACCCACATTTAAAATGCATGCATGAAACCATCAGTTTCATGTACTTAGTTAGAGCCTTCATTAAACTTTAGTTAACTTCTAGGATCGCCAAAAATGTATTTAGGCATATCAGCTCATGAAACCAAGGAATGCTTGGAAACGCTCTAAAACGTCTTTTCTCAGTCAGAAAACGCTAGTTCATGCAGTTTCATTTAAAAAGCTTATCCACATTAAAAATGTTTCACATGCATGAAAGGAATGTTGTTTACAATGCAGAAAGACAATTCTTGATGTGTTAGAAGTTTATTGCATATGAAATTTAGTTAGAGCCTCAGTTCATAAAACGCTTAGTTAGAGCCTTCTAGGAAGGCCAATACTGATTTTAGGCATATCAGCTCATGAAACCAAGGAATGCTTGGAAACGCTCTAAAACGTCTTTTCTCTGTGAGAAAACGAAAGTTCATGAAGTTTCATGAATAAAGCTGACCCACATTAAAAATGTTTCACATGCATGAAAGGAATATTATTTACAATGCAGAAAGACACTTCTTGATATGTTATAAGTTTTTTGCATATGAAATTTAGTTAGAGACTCAGTTCATAAAAAGCTTAGTTGGAGCCTTCTCGGAACGCCAATACTGATTTTAGGCATATCATGGTAACAACATTTGTTTTCCACTACGGTAAGTACACATGTGTAACCAGAATTATGTAACTACATTTTCTAAGAACAATATGTACTCACACAAGTTTCTCCACTTCCAGTCTTCAATACTGCAGTTTGGAATACACTGAAACTTTATAGAAATCATGTTGATTCCTATGTGCATACCATGTATTTCTGAACACTGAATTAAAATTAGACTTGCAGTACTAATGTTGAATTAGAAAGTTTCACCTTGTGATACCAGTATACTTACATGGTAACTTCTGAGGAACTGTAAAGTGTAAAATGGTCACAAAATACTATGTAATATGTAAAACTTAAACCTCTCTGCAACACTTTAATAAAAGAGTACTTACATGGTAACTCCTCAGGAACTGTCTACTTAATATAAAGTGTAAAATGATCACAACATACTGCGTAATATGTAAAACATAAACCTCTGTGCAACACTTTAATAACAGAGTACTTACATGGTAACTCCTTATGAACTGTCCACTTAATATAAAGTGTAAAATGATCACAACATACTGTGTAATATGTAGAACCTAAACCTCTGTTCAACACTTTAATAACAGAGTACTTACATGGTAACTCCTCAGGAACTGACCACTTAATATAAAGTGTAAAATTCTGGACACCAACCATAATTTATATGTAAATCCTAACTCACCGGGTGCTGCTGTGTTGTTACAAATTATCCCCACTGAATTTAAAGCATATCACTGTGTAACACCAGATAATTTACATGGTAAATCCACAGGAATTGTTCACACTTTACACTTTACACACTTTGTTCACACTTGGTAACACTTTACCAAGAACTGTGTAATATTTAAAGCTCAAACCATAGGATACTACTGTGTAAAACCAGTGTAGTTACATGGTAACTGCACAGGAACTGTTAATTGAATATGAAGTATAAAGCATTTTTCGAAAATCAACATAACAGCATGGTAACTCCACAGGAACAGATCATGTTAAATTTATAGCACTCTATTCAAGAGTTAATTTTATTCTAGTGTAGTTATTCATAGAAATACAATATGACAAGTATTGTATAATATGTATTATTACACTTTATTTATTGCATTATAATGTTAACCCTAAACTCATTTAATTTAATTTGTTATATATAATGTAGCAGGCATTGCAATTGAACAGTTACACTGTTCTTAAACAGGAACAGAACACTGTAATGTACAGTGTGACCGTAAAGTCAACTTGGTCACCGGAATGTCAGATCAGAAATGGAAGATTAAACAGAAGAATACAGGAAATAAAGAGTAAATCGGTGCTGTGCAGTAATGCACCAGGATCCATCACATAGTTCATAGTTTGATAACAGAGACTATCTAGAGCCAAATAAAAATTAATAAATCATGCATTGGGGGATGATACATCTTCAGTGAAATCTAAACCTGTATGCTTTTCTAATATCATGGATCAACTGTGCCAAGGAACCTTTCCTATTTCTTCTTCCCAGCCAGTAGTGCCACTGGATGAATTTCAAACGTTCTCTTAATAGTTTTGTAGTCTTGTTAAGTTTTGGCAACACAGTCTTCCATCAAATCAATTTGTCTTAAATGTAGACCCTGGGGAAATCTAACAAGAAAATAATTTTGGTTAATTAAAAACAATAACAAAAATTTAATAATGTACAAAAAAAAAAAAAGAATGACCAGAAATAAATATTGCTTTAATAGTCAGAAGATGATCTGAGGACTCTTCGATAGGCTCAAAAGGAGGCCTACAAAAAGCCTCTAGCACCACGGCGAGATCCCAAGAAGGGAGCCGGGGTCGTACCGGAGCCCTCAGCCTCAGCGCACCATGGAGGAAACGTACAACAAGAGGATCTTTACCCACTGAGGCGTCACCCAGAGGGGCGTGGTAGGCCAAAATAGCCACCACGTAGACCTTCACCTGCGTGATCCGCTCCGTGGCTTTCTTTTATCTTTGGCTTTTTTAGACTCAGACATCATGCCTCAAACAAAAGTTGTGCAAACTAGCACTAAAAACAGGCACGACAGACACACAGAGAGCGCTTCACTGAATGAAAGAAGCTGAATGCCGGTTCTGGCGCACGTGCTTTATAGCTTCCTCATTCTCTCTCCCCTCGTCCGATAGTTCATCTGGATGTCGCGGTGTTGGATTGTCTTCGTGTGTGTCAGTCGTTGGTCTGGATTATCTTCGTGTTGGATTTCGTCGTGTCTTTGTGTTTTGCACCACCTGGACTTCATCCACCACGGGACTCACGCTACTTCACTATCTGCCATCTAGCCCCTGCCCCACCCAGCCGAGAGATTTCTTCATTTTGTGTTTTCACTCTGTTTCCTCAATAAACCACCATTTCATCTGCATTTGCTTCCTCCCTCATTTATATCGTCACAGAACTATCGGACCGCTCATGGAAGCAGCAGGCACCCCACAACCCACTCTGGAGGATTATGTTCAGGACTGCATCTCTCGGCTGGAGAAACAGGAGAAGTGCACGAGCGATGTTGGTTCCGCGATCCGTGCACTTGTGGGGCAGGTGTCCGAGTTGACCCAGCGTATGCAACAGCTGCAACTTCCCGCTGCGCCAGCCACACCACCCACGCCGCCCGCCCCTCTCGCTGCGGTCGGATCATCGGCCGCGGCTCTTCAACCGGAGCCCCGCCTCCCCCCGCCGGAGGTCTATAGTGGTGAGCCGAACTTCTGCCGAGCTTTCCTCACTAAATGCTCTATGCATTTCGCTCTACAACCGCGCACGTTCCTTAGTGAGGAAAGCAAGGTGGCGTTCGTGCTCACCCTATTGACGGGGAGGGCGGCACTTTGGGGTACGGCGGTGTGGGAAAATCAAGATCCCTGTTGTGCCTCGTTCGCGGCTCTCTCCGCCGAGATGAAGAGGGTGTTTGGCCGCGCGGACATTGATGGATCTCCGACAGGGGGAGAGATCCGTCTCAGACTATTCCATCGAGTTTCGCACCCTGGCGGCAGAGTGCCAATGGAACGAGGAGGCGCAGTGGGATAGGTTCCTGCATGGGTTGGCTGATCGCGTCCAAAAGGAGATCTACGCCCTGGATCTACCCGCCGACCTCAACGGACTTATAGACCTTGCTTTGCGGGTAGACTCTCGTCTCTCCCGAGCCGAGTGGCGGGGATTATCCGCTCGGCTTCCCCCTGGGGAGGGAATTCCACCTCGAGCCAGCGGCCGCGACGCGATCAGCCAGTACGACGAACACGAGTCCATGCAGGTGGGTCGAGCTCGGCTTTCTCGGGAGGAGAAGGAGAGGCGGAGATCCCAAGGTCTTTGCCTATACTGTGGTGCAGGAGGACATTTTGCATTTAACTGCCCGGTAAAAGGGCCAGCCCGACAGTAAATTTGAGGCTACTGTCGGGTGGGATCTCCGCTAAGAAGACCTCATCCAGCTCGACCTCCACGCTCCTCCCGGTCAGGTTAAGATGGCAGAATTATGATCATCACTGCACTGCACTTCTGGACTCTGGGGCTGAAGGTAATTTTATGGACTACAGTTTTGCACTCCGTAATCATGTTCCCCTCTCTCCCCTCACCAATACCATCGCCGTCTCCGCACTCAATGGCCAGATTCTACCCAATATCACTCTCACCACAGACCCCATCACTCTCACTGTGTCTGGCAACCACAGTGAGAGTATCCCCTTTTACATCCTGGACTCCCCTCATGCACCCGTTGTTTTGGGACACCCGTGGCTAATCAAGCACAATCCCCGGATTGATTGGCAGCTTAAGTCTGTGTCTGAGTGGAGCATTAAATGTCATGAGTCTTGTCTTGTGTCTGCTTGTCCCTCTGTTTCTACTTCTATGTTTCAGGAGAAGACGGTGGATCTGTGTAACGTGCCCGTAGAGTATCTCGACCTGAAGGAAGTGTTCAGTAAGTCTCGGGCTGCTTCTCTTCCTCCTCATCGTCCCTATGACTGTGCGATAGAGTTATTGCCAGGTACGTCTCCGCCTAAGGGCAAATTATATTCACTCTCCATTCCTGAGAGAGAGGCTATGGAGAAATACATTTCTGACTCTCTAGCAGCCGGGTTCATTCGACCCTCCTCTTCTCCAGCGGGGGCGGGGTTCTTTTTTGTGGGGAAGAAGGACGGGTCTCTGCGACCTTGCATTGATTACCGAGGGCTGAATAATATCACGGTAAAGAATACCTATCCTTTGCCGTTGATATCTTCAGCTTTCGAGAGGTTGCAGGGAGCGTCAGTCTTCACTAAATTGGACTTAAGAAATGCATATCATTTGGTCCGCATCAGGAGGGGAGATGAATGGAAGACCGCCTTTAATACCCCCAGGGGGCACTTTGAATACTTGGTCATGCCCTTTGGGTTGTCCAACTCCCCAGGGGTCTTTCAGGCACTCGTCAATGACGTGCTGCGAGACATGGTCGATCAGTTCATTTATGTCTACCTGGATGACTGGGAAGGTTACGGTCCGGAGGAGAGAAGTTGGGTACCTGCCAGGGACATCCTGGATCACTCTCTTATTGATGATTACAATCAACAGGTAAGGGGCTCTGGGAACATCATGGGACGTTCCTAGGGGAGGGGGTACTGTCACGGTTCACAGATCTGCCGTGTTCTCACGTCTCGTGATCTGTTGGTTTGTCATGTGATCGTGTGCTCGCTCAGCTGAGCTGCCAATCAGTCCGGCACAGGTGTTTCCCATTTCCTCAGCCTATAAATACTCACCTCATTCTCTCTCCCCTCGTCCGATAGTTCATCTGGATGTCGCGGTGTTGGATTGTCTTCGTGTGTGTCAGTCGTTGGTCTGGATTATCTTCGTGTTGGATTTCGTCGTGTCTTTGTGTTTTGCACCACCTGGACTTCATCCACCACGGGACTCACGCCACTTCACTATCTGCCATCTAGCCCCTGCCTCACCCAGCCGAGAGATTTCTTCGTTTTGTGTTTTCACTCTGTTTCCTCAATAAACCACCATTTCATCTGCATTTGCTTCCTCCCTCATTTATATCGTCACAGTGGTAGGCTAGAGTTTTTCTACTAGATGATGTGAGAATCATCCCATTCACTCATTTACAGAAAACAAGATATTGATTTAAATTTTCTAAGACATGTTTTGTGATCAAAAAGGAATATGCGAGGGAGTGACAACAGCCACATAGAAACAATGTGAGAAGATTCAAAAAATTTTAGATTATTTGTATTTTATTTACAACACAGTATAATCAAAACATACATAATAAAGGTCAAAAGCACATTATTGACTACACTGATGTTACATGTACAGAGATATGAACAGACTTTGTTTCCTGAAAACTGTTTTCTGAATTCTGTTCAGCAAGTGAAACAAGTAAATTGTACCTGATATTTAAGTGATTGCTGCTTCTTTCCATGGATTCAAGAAACAAAACTCATCATTAGTAGTCCAGGAACTTCACCATAACATATCAGTGTAGTTTAACATCTGATGTTGGTACAGCACTCTTCATGTGTCATTCATGTAGCATTCATCAGTGGTGCAGGTATCAGATCACTAGAAAAATAAATAAATAAATAAAAAAACATCTGTAAGCATGTTAATATCAAGAGCATCTGTAATATATACATATAGTATGATTTTGTAGTCATAGACTCACGCATGCTTTATACCATCATAAAAAAATGACATTTTATATCTGAGAAACAAATTACTTTTTAGCACCTTAAACATCCATTCACAAACAGAGTATTAATAATAAACTAATATTACTTTTATATTCTGTTGTTATACAACAAATAAATATGATTTTATAGTCATAAACACAAGCATGCTTTGCATGTATGTATGTATTGTTGTATGTATTGTATGTATTATACAATACAAAATTATTTTATGTCTGGGAAACTAATTTATTATTGTTAAGCATGTCATAACCATCTGTTCGTGAACAGAGTATATGACAGTATTTTGGTCTAAACAATCTTAGACTCTATCATTCAGTGTTACAGTGTAAACACTATTACTTTTATATCGTGATTTTATTTTATAGAACATTAAAAACATCCTGACGTTGTTAAACATTTCGATGCAATGAAATGAAACATACTTCATAATGTTGATTGCACATGTAGTCAGGGATTATAGTTTGGAAAAAGTCTAACTGCTATAATGTGTACAAGTTGTCACAGTAACACAACAACTAACGTAAGTAGGCTAATAAAAGAAAGACTTAGTCCTTCGGTGGATCTCACTGTGCGTCGCATCGCGCTCTTCATCTGTAGCAAATATAAATCTTACTCAGCAGCAGTCACGCGCGCATCCATAGACCAGCGCAAGTTAATTCTTACACTTTAATAGTATTTGTAGCTCCTGACAGGCTGTGTGACTATGAGACAAAATTGCCTCAAAATATACTTTTCCATAATGCTCGCGTGCCAGCAATTATCTCTATTGTTCCCATTGGTGACATCATCTGTCATCATGGCTGTTGTGTATCTAACTGGAAGAATACACTTGAGATGAAGTATCAGTATTAAGCAACAGCTTTACTTTTTCTGCTTCCGTAATAAATATAGTAAACATAAGCATATCACACCCCTTTTTAAAACAAAGTACATTCACTACACCCAAAGGTAATCCACACATGGCAAAAAAACATTATTGTCTAAACCAGGGGTGGTGAACTCCAGTCCTGGAGAGCTGTAGCCCTGCAGAGTTCAGCTCCAACCCTAATAAAACTCACCTGCCTGTATGTAACAGGTATGGAAAGCAAAATGTTTCTTTCTTATATAGAATTACACAAAAACGTTCACAAAGTATACCTGATATGCCTATCTGTATGTGTGCATCTTCCTCTTTAAATTTCTACAGCAATGTTAATCTTAATTTCCTGTCTTTGCGCCTCCTCTTCCCTTTCGACATTATCTCAACATCAGTGGCGGCTACTGGTCTGTCAAATAGGGGAAGCTCATTTTCGGCCTACATCATAAAATTGTCTATTTATTTATTCACAAGAATGTGCCTTATTGTCATAAGTAAGTCACAATGCAAACAATCGTAAAAAAAAAAGCTTTAGTTTTATTATGCAAAATATGATGTATTTTTTCTTTTAGTCAGATGCTACTATATAGTATAAATATTTTGCAATTTAAATAAGGTTATTATGGAGATTTATTTATTTATTTATTTATAAAGTATTTTAATAGAAATATAAGGTTTCATTATGTTATGTTACAATTTTTCAAGATTACTATATATATATATATATATATATATATATATATAAATTTATAGTCATCCTCCATGTTAATATTTAATGTAGTAATCTATATATATATATTGATTACTACATTAAATATTAACATGAATGAATGAATGAACGATCTAAAAAAATATTAAACTCTGTAAAAGTGAAACAAGGAATGTGGTGTATAATTGTGTGAAATGTATGATGAAAATCAAGCAATTTCGCCAAGCAAATATAAAGAAATAGGTTGCAGCAGTTTTTATTTCGACTGAACTTGAGAAATCCGCGATGGGACTGAGCGCGAATAGCTTCAGCGATTCCTTATAGTACAAAATCGCTGTCAGTCAAAAGGAGATGCAATCTTTCGACAGACCCTCCAATCATCACGCAGAAGCTCGGAGTCCAGGCCAGCCCACTCCTCATTTGCTCCTCATTCACCCCCAGAGACGCTGAGCGTCCGTGGGCGGGACATAATCGCAGCGTTTATCCAATGACCGTCTAGTTTCAAAGCACTGAAAAAAAAAGTTCAAAGCAGCCGCATTGAAGTCAATGGACGCTGGGCTTCAACTGGGAAATGCACTGTGACGCTACGGGAATGTATGAGAAGAAAATCAAGTCAGCCGACCTGCTATATCTAACCGATTCTGAACGAACTCGTCTTTGAGATGAACGTTTTCTAACGCATTTTTAGTCAATAAAATGTTAATACAATAGTACATAATTTGACCATTAATTTTGTGACATTATAGGGGAAGCTGAGCTTCCCTTGCAGTCTTAAAGAAATCGCCACTGCTCCACATGGGAGAGAAAAGAAAAGAAGGGCGAAAACACACTGTTTAAAGACCATTTTATGTGTTATCAGATTAAAGAAGAATCGAACCCTCAGTTGATGTCCGTCTGGTTACTACGCTGAAAGAAAAAAACACAATGCAGACAACACCGGTTACACGTGGTGCCCGTGACCATTTTGGATTATCAGATCAGTGCTTCGCAGATCGCCGTGGTTGTGTGACGGCTCGCCTGCTTCGCCGATCTCCTCTCCCGGGTTTCCTTCGTCGCCATCGCTTGCAGTGGCTCCGTGCTTGCGGTTAAGGAGGGCCCACGTCTGTGATGAGCAAGGCGTGACATTGCGAGACAGTTTCATCTTAAAGAAACAGTAAAGAGTGTTATTGACTAACAGATCGGCGACTTTTCTCTCCGGAAAACTTTCGTTCATCGTTGATGCATATTATTCGAGAGAGACTGTGTGACAAGGGCTGGTGGACGCTTCAGTGAACTTCGAGCATCGTTTCATTTATCTGAACAGTATATTATGATTGACTGGTGATGCATTTTAAATGACTGTAAACTGTAAATGATTGACTTTGAGTAAAGAAATTTTACTTCAGTCAAGAAGAGAGAGAAGAGTGATTCATTTACCATCCATGAATGGGAGGATATGATGTGCAGTTATTTACACAGAACTGATGTTTCTGATCTCATCATGAACAGACTGGCTGGGAGAGCAAGAGACGTTGTTAAAGTGTCCCTACGAAGCCGCCCTGAACTGCCAGTGAGCTTCCAAGTGCAGTGTTTGACATATTGAAACACAACTTCAGTGAGTTGCCCTACTCCAATATGCCTATGGCTGACTTCTAAAATACTGTCCCAAGAGCAAATGAAAGTCCCATGGATTACTGGATACGTCTTAACAAGGCCATAGGTGTTGCTGACGAGTGCTTGTGCAGACGTAATAAGAGCGTCGAGGACCCCGCTGCTGAAGCGGTCATGATGTTTATTTCACATTGTCAAGACCCAAGTCTTGCTATGTCTTTTCTGTTTAAACCAGCTGAGAAGTGGAGCGCCGCTGAGGTCCAGGAGCGGTTGGATAGTCATCAGAGGGATTTAAAGAGAGTCTCATCGAGAACACAGCACACAGTGTCTTTGTCAGCTTGCAACCAGTGCAGTGTTACAGCATGCCCCAATTCTGTGTCCAGTCCTCCTCAGCAGCCCGCTTTCACGCCAATCCAGTTTCTGCCTCCTGTAAGTCATCTTAATCCTAATGCTGTTCCATTCTCACCAGACTCTCTTCAACATATGGTTGGCATCCTGTCATTGTGCACCACCTCTTTAACTTCATCCAGTCAGGTTCATGCAGGCAAAACTTCAGACTTCAAGACCAACTTAGGCTCTGCATGTAGGGTCTGTAGATTCCGAGTAATGTGGTTCTGGTCGGCTGCGGTGGCCTTACAATTCAGCCAAAGTGTACATACGATTTGGAGATTGAAGTCTATGGATTTAAATTTGTTGTTCCAACTCTTGTAGTGCCTGGACAAAGAGACGAGTTCACAATTGGAAGCAACGTGATCAAATACATTCTGCAGAAGAATTTGCACTTGTTTCCTGCAGTAACAGTAATCCTGAGTGTGAGCAATTCCTCAAGCTTCTGAGCTGCATCTCCCGATGGTCTGGCCTTCAGCAGCTTGATAAACTCGGTACTGTGAAACTCTGCCAGGCAGTCACTCTACTTCTCAGATGCGAGTATCTTGTTTGGAGTAAATTGCCCGCAAATGTCCCTGTTTCCCCAGAAAGCACTGTAATTGTTAAGCCAACCACTGCACGTTCAGCACCTAGTAATATTCTTGTCGGACGGGTGGTGACACCAATGTGGGGTGATCGATGGGTGCCAATAATGATACTTAACCCTAATCCAACAGCAGTAGCACTTCGCTGCAACTCTAAACTGGCTGATGTTTCTTCCTGTCTAGCTGTTGAAGAACTCACTGTCATGCAGAGATTGAGTAGAACCCATCGTGACATTCCCAATTCTAATCCACTCAAACATGCCTCGCCCTCTGATCCCGTGCAGTTGCTGAAAGACTATGGTCTGGGGGACATTAATAATGATGGATGTGAAGTTTCTGAGGTGTGTCTTACCAGGATGTTTTTCCCAAGGATAAACTGGATTGTGGAGAGGCAAAGGATTTTGTGCACAGGATCCATCTTTATGATGAGCATCCATTCCGTCTTCCCTATTGCCACATACCTCCTGCCCATTATCAAAAATTGAGAGAAGTATTGTCAGACATGGAGAGGAGAAAGGCATAATCAGTAAGTCTGTCAGCAAGTATGCATCGCCTTTAGTGATGGTCTGGAAAAAAGATGGTAATCAACATCCCACTCCATGAGTCTGACCGGCGATACACAGCCTTCACAACTCCAATGGGGCTATACGAGTATAATCGTCTCCCTTAGGGCTTTTGCAATAGTCCTGCTTCTTTCATGAGCATGATGCTCAGTATTTTCGGTGACCTTAACTTTTCCAGTCTTCTCTGTTACCTCGATGACTTGTTGGTTCTTGCTCCATCGGAACAGGAGGCACTGAGGTGCTTGGAGATCGTGTTTACTCGATTGAGATCCAGCAACCTGAAGCTAGCTCCTAAAAAGTGTCACTTTCTAAGGTAGTCTGTGAAGTTTCTAGGCCATGTGATAGATGGTACTGGTGTTTCAGTTGATGAAGGGAAAGTCATCTCTGCTTTTCGAAAAAGAGGATCTAATGAAAGAAGACGGAACCACACCTTCACAAAAGAAAATCTGATCGTTTCTTGGTATGGTCCTGTACTACCAAGCCTTCATTCCAACTTGTTCACGTATCACCAGACCCTTGTTCAACTTGACAGCTGGGCAGAAACGTTCAGTGAAAGGTGCAGGTGGTCGTAGGAGAGTAGGCACTTTTCGGGAGGTGACACCTCAGGACTGGACCCCGGACTGTGATGTGGCCTTTAAAGAATTGAAGAGGGCCCTTGTTGACAGTGTGGTGCTGGCTCATCCAGATTTTTAACATCTTTTCTGCTTTGTACCGACGCTTTGTTAGATGGCTTAGGTGCTGTACTCTCTCAAATTCCTGCTGGTGAAGACAAGGCAACACCAATAGCGTTTGCTAGCAAGGCTTTGAACTGCAGCCAGACTAAATGTCGCAGTGTGCGACAAGTTCAGTCACTGACTTAAAGGCCATGAGTTTACAGTGTGGATGGAAAATAATACGCTTACATACATCATGACCAAGCTGAAGTTGTATAATCAATATAGTCAATGTCAAGTCTACATTGCTGGATTATTGGCATTACTATTATATAATATGGGACAGTTGTACGGATCTTACCGACTCAGATGACTCTTGGCTGGTAGCAAGTGCTTGCGGTTAGCCGTGCAGCTAATTGACTATGGCTTTTCCTAATTCTGCCTGCATCCTCAGCACTCACATCTCCTTTTGGTGTTTCTGGTCTTATTTTCTCCAGTCACGCTACGGATGATTTCTTGGTGCGAAGCTCTTCTCTTACTCTGCATATTGCCCTTGTGGCTAGCGGCTAGCAATGAATGTGGAGCCCGTGTGACTGACATAATGAATTACTCAGCCACTCAACTGATGGAATATAACAATTATAACACTCCATCATGTTTATCAGTCATTAAAGAACTTGGACTCCTGCGTCGGCCCCGCTATATTCACAGAAGCCCTCGGCGAAAGTTTGTTTACTCCCAGTCTGGTGATGCCATCCCTTCTGTGTGGTCAGCTGTGCGCCCTATCGCATCTCTTCCACGTCCTTTGAGTACCGATACTCCGTGGATTATTAGCACTGGAGATACTGAAACAGCACCACACATGGAGCCAGACAGAAAACGGAGAGTGGATCTCAGCCTACTTCGGCCAGTGCAGAGAGTCACTGCTTTATCTAATATTAAATTTGAACTGTTTAATACTCAATCTCTCACAAACAAATCTTGCTTAATACACGATCACATTCAGACAAAAGTTTGGACATAATGTGCCTTACAGAAACCTGGCATCAACTAGAGTTTTTTTCTGTTCTAAATGAGACCTGTCCTCCCGGCTACTGTTATATTCAAAAAGCTTGTAGCACTGGCCATGGTGGTGGCCTGGCTGTCATCTACTGCAGTCACCTGGATTTGTCCCTTTTGGTCCTCCCTGAGCTGTCCTCTTTTGAATGTTTGGCATTTAATTGTAAGCCCCCTTTTACAATGACAGTACTATTAATCTACAGGCCACCTAAACCAAATACATGCTTCATTACGGAGTTGTACAATTTTCTTTTAACTTTTTGTGCAACTTCTTTCAATATAATAATACTTGGAGATTAATATTCATGTCAACAATCCCTCTTGCAATTTTGCTACAGAATTTTTGCAGTTGTTGGATTGTTTAAACCTCAGACAACTTGTTGATGTTCCCACACACATCAAGGGGAACATTCTCGATTTGGTTATTACTGAGTCTGCCCCTCCAAGTACACCATTTGTGTATGATCTGGGTGTATCTGATCATAAGATCATCTCCTTGGAACTGCCTTTTCTGTCTTCCTATGTTAAGCATTAGGGGTATGAAATCTTCCACCTGTGCCCTCAACCCCTTTCCTACATCTCTGGTGAAAGCAAATATTTCTGTCATCAGTCTCCTAATCGCCATGATAATAAATTAATCTCTTCAGGATGGCCATGTACCATCTGTTCTAAAAACAGCCATAATTAGGCCACTGCTTAAGAAACCTACCCTTGATCCTAAACCTCTTGCTAACTGTAGGCTTATATCCAACCTGCCATTTCTCTCTAAGGTTCTGGAGAAAGTAGTTGCCAGCCATCTTCAGGACCACCTCAAACATAATGACATTTTTGAAAAATTTCAGTCTGGTTTCTGTTCCGCTCACAGTACAGAAACAGCCCTAGTGAGAGTCACAAATGACCTGGGGCTGGTAGCACCAGCTGGGCATACGCCCGGTTGAAAGACTAGGCTGGACAAAAAATGCGCTTTAAGTCGTGCACAGAATTTATACCCATTGCACCATCTTGGCGTAGTGCTACATCTGAGACTAAATCTTACGCAAAAAGATAGGCGTAAAGTGAAAAGTCACAATTTGCTCGGACATGATTTGCTTTTAATTAATTATTGCAGACACCAACTGTAACATTTATGGTCTTTTCAGGCAGGATAATGTGGCCTATTGTAACGCCAAGCCAGCAGAGGGAGCCCTCACCCTAGAACAGCCTGCACACTCCCTCTGCTGCTTCTACTGCCACTTCCTGTTTGGCAGTATTTAAAGACTGACCATGTGCTCATAAGGTTGCGAAGTATTGCAAGTTACACCTGCCTTACCGAGCGTTCTTTATTTACTCTGTTGGATTACCTGTTGCTGTCTTGCTTTGCTTTTGGATTATCGTATTTACGGATTGCCCCTGTTGGATTGTTTGCCTGAGTGGACTGTTTTCAAGGTTTGACCATTATCTGCTTTTTGACTATCGCTCTCTGGATCACCCCTGTTGTTACGGTTGCTTTATTGGACTGTCTGCTCGGTAATTGACCCACTGCCTGTTTACACTCTCTGCTGCTTGGATTACGTTCATGTTGTGTATGCTATTGGACTGCCTTCCGGTATTGACCCTCTGCCTGCTTTTGTATACTCTGCTTCCTTTAATAAACATCCGCTTTTGGATTCTACCTCTGCCTCAGCGTCCACATTACACCTATAAACAATTATTATGGGGGAGGGGTCAAGCAACACATGCAAACAAAGCGCAAACTTTGTGTAAGAGTTCTAAAGATGAAAGTAAAAAAGAAACTACGGCTAACACTGCATTAACGGCACAAATTCTCTCAGAGACAAAAAGAGAGAAATCTACTTTACCATGCTGATAATGGTACAGTGGGGCAAAAAAGTATTTAGTCAGCCAGCAATTGTGCAAGTTCTCTCACTTAAAAAGATGAGAGAGGCCTGTAATTTTCATCATAGGTATACCTCAACTATGAGAGACAAAATGAGAAAAAAAAAAAAAACCAGAAAATCACATTGTCTGATTTTTAAAGAATTTATTTGCAAATTATGGTGGAAAATAAGTATTTGGTCAATAACAAAAGTTCATCTCAATACTTTGTTATATACCCTTTGTTGGCAATGACAGAGGTCAAACGTTTTCTCTAAGTCTTCACAAGGTTTTCACACACTGTTGCTGGTATTTTGGCCCATTCCTCCATGCAGATCTCCTCTAGAGCAGTGATGTTTTGGGGCTGTTGCTGGGCAACACGGACTTCCAACTCCCTCCAAAGATTTTCTATGGGGTTGAGATTTACAGACTGGCTAGGCCACTGCAGGACCTTGAAATGCTTCTTACGAAGCCACTCATTCGTTACCCGGGCGGTGTGTTTGGGATCATTGTCATGCTGAAAGACCCAGCCACGTTTCATCTTCAATGCCCTTGCTGATGGAAGGAGGTTTTCACTCAAAATCTGACGATACATGGCCTCATTCATTCTTTCCTTTACACGGATCAGTCATCCTGGTCCCTTTGCAGAAAAACAGCCCCAAAGCATGATGTTTCCACCCCCATGCTTCACAGTAGGTATGGTGTTCTTTGGATGCAACTCAGCATTCTTTCTCCTCCAAACACGATGAGTAGAGTTTTTACCAAAAAGTTCTATTTTAGTTTCATCTGACCATATGACATTCTCCCAATCCTCTTCTGGATCATCCAAATGCTCTCTAGCAAACTTCAGACGGGCCTGGACATGCACTGGCTTAAGTAGGGGGACACGTCTGGCACTGCAGGATTTGTGTCCCTGGCGGCGTAGTGTGTTACTGATGGTAGCCTTTGTTACTTTGGTCCCAGCTCTCTGCAGGTCATTCACTAGGTCCCCCCATGTAGTTCTGGGATTTTTGCTCACCGTTCTTGTGATCATTTTGACCCCACGGGGTGAGATCTTGCGTGGAGCCCCAGATCGAGGGAGATTATCAGTGGTCTTGTATGTCTTCCATTTTCTAATAATTGCTCCCACAGTTGATTTCTTCACACCAAGCTGCTTACCTATTGCAGATTCAGTCTTCCCAGACTGGTGCAGGTCTACAATTTTGTTTCTGGTGTCCTTTGACAGCTCTCTGGTCTTGGCCATAGTGGAGTTTGGAGTGTGACTGTTTGAGGTTGTGGACAGGTGTCTTTTATACTGATAACGAGTTCAAACAGGTGCCATTAATACAGGTAACGAGTGGAGGACAGAGGAGCCTCTTACAGAAGAAGTTACAGGTCTGTAAGAGCCAGAAATCTTGCTTGTTTGTAGGTGACCAAATACTTATTCTCCACCATAATTACTTTGAGATTTTCTTAAAAATGTAAAGTGCTTTATAAATAAAATGTATTATTATTATTATTATTATTATTACAAGAGATTCAAGTTTATTTCACACACTGTTGCTGGTATTTTGGCCCATTCCTCCATGCAGATCTCCTCTAGAGCAGTGATGTAATATGTAATAAAATGCCTAAAATCAAGCACTTTCTGGTGTTCACGACCTGGCTGGTCATCAAGGGCAGCCTCGCACGTTGTCTTTGACCCATCAGAGGTTTTTCTGGGTTGATATGGAGCGTGATGTGCGGGATTATGTGAAGAAGTGTCGCAGGTGTGTCTTCAGCAAAACCCCAGACCCTGCAGCGAGAGCCACCTTGGAGAGTATTAAAACCACAGCCCCACTGGTGCTTGTTTGCATCGACTTCTGGTCTGATGAGGATCGGCACAACAAATCCGTGGATGTTTTAGTAATCACAGATCACTTCACAAAGCTGGCACATGCATTTCCGTGTCAAGACCAAACAGCAAAAAGAGTGGCCAAGAAACTGTGGGACGGCTGCTTCTATGTCTATGGATTTCCCAAACACATCCATTCTGACCAGGGGGCTTCATTTGAGAGTGAATTGATCGCTGAACTTCTCGAACTGGCTGGCATCGACAAGTCTAGAACCACCCCTTACCACCCGATGGGGAATGGTGGTACCGAAAGATTCAACAGAACATTAGGTAACATACTGAGGTCCCTTCCACCTAGACCTAAGCAGAAATGGCCACAGTTGGTACAGACCATGACATTTGTGTACAACTGTACAGCACACAAAACGACAGGTTTTTCCCCTTTTTATTTAATGTTTGGCAGAGTACCATGGTTGCCAGCTGACCTTATGTTCTAGAGTGCTCTGCGGGACAAGTCAGTTTGTGACTTGCAACCAGTATGTTAAGTCGCTCATTGTTGATCTTCAGTCTGCTATGTCAGTGGCACAGAAGAATTCTGTTCAAGAACAAACACATCAGTCCAGCCAGTACAACAAAAGAGTTAAAGGCCTTCCTCTAGCCACTGGTGACCAGGTGCTTGTGACTAATAAGGGTTGTAGAGGGAAACGAAAACTTGCTGACAGATGGGAGCCTGTTGTATACACTGTCATTGCCTCAAAGCCTTCCATACACGTCTATAGGATCAGTGACCGAGCTGGTAATGAACGAACAGTACATTGCAATCTTCTTTTGCAAGTAAACTTCCTCCTTTTGCCTGATACTGACTCAGATGGTTATGGTCAAAAGGATGCTGAATTCCCTACCTGCAGTCTGACCCAACATGCTCTGGTGGTCTGACTGCCCAGACCAAAGTGATGCTTGCTCCTACATTGCCGAAATTGAGCCTGCAGAGAATGCAGATGATGAACAGAATGACGCTGAGGAACTCTCGCAAGCAGATTCTATGTCCAGCATCTCCAATGTTGCTACATGCGATGATGACCGCACTGCTTCATGGGTGCATTCTCACCTGCCCAGCCAACAGGAGCCAAATTCACAACTTGCTGTGCCTGTGGCCGATGACAATACTGTGGCTGGTGCTGGTGCTGACCCTTCTCCCCAAAATCCTGTCTTTGACTGTACCCATTTTGCAAGATCCTGTAGGTGATTTAAATACAGCTGATCTTTACTCTACCAGGTTTGGGAGAGTTATCAAACCAGTATGTAGACCAGTATCTATGGTTCAGCTTGAATCCCTGTTTGGTTTGGATTCTGGATCTGCAGTTATTCATGTTTGAATTTAAAGCTTGACTCTAAGTACAATCAGATTTTGGAACTTTGTTCCTTTGTTGTTTTTTTTTTTCCTTTTCCTAGTGAAACTTTCCTTAATTGACTATGTGGTCTAAGTGTACAAGGTGTAATTGGCACTTTGATGATGTCTATAGAATGTGTTGAAATTTGGCCAATTTCAAAAGTTTTTATCCTTGAATTGGGTAGCTTTTAATGCTGACTGTCTTCACTGATTGTTTGGTGTGTGGACCACTTAATTCTTATGACCAGTGTACAGAGTTTTCCCCTTGTTCTCATAATTTTGTGTAATTCTAGGGGGGTGAGTGTAACAGGTATGGAAAGTTTCTTTCTTATATCGAATTACACAAAAACGTTCACAAAGTATACCTGATATTCCTGTCTGTATGTGTGCATCTTCCCCTTTAAATTTCTACAGCAGCATTAATCTTAATTTCCTGTCTTTGCGCCTCATTTTTTTTCTCATGAGAGAGAAAAGAAAGGCGAAAACACACTGTTTGAAACCATTTTATGTGTTATCAGATTAAAGAAGAATCAAACCGTCAGTTGATGTCTGTCTGGTTACTACGCTGAAAGAAAAAAACACAATGCAGACAACACCGGTTACATGTAGCTTCTTAGTAAGCCTTCAGACCTTGATTAGCTTGTTCAGGTGTGTTTGATTAGGGTTAAAGCAAAACTCTGCAGGGCTGCGGCTAAACAGCAGCTGGGAAGACTTCGGCATGTGTGGGGAGTGGCTGTGTCTCACCCACGCTCCCACAGTTTTCTTTATAAAGTTTCTTTTTTAGCCCATCAGCTACTTATTAAACCAGTTTATTAGTCGGTCTATTTCTTTAAAACGTTCTGGGTGATAGTGGCTTTGAAATATAAATACAACACTAGGAAGGACGAAGTTAAGAAAGACGAAGCACAGGCCAGCGGGAGCTTAGCAGACATTGCCACTTTGACGACGAGACTTTGGCATTGTCTTACGAATTTAATTTGCCGTTTTCCACCTTGGAAGCGAAGCTGGACACACTACACACAACTGTGAATGACCAAGAACAGCAACTTCTCTCACTTGAAACAAATGCAGACACGAGCGGCGTGAGTGTCGGAACACTGGAATCAAAGTACACAACTTTAGCACGTTAAACTCAAAGCCAAAGTTTTGGATCTGGAAGGGAGGAGCCGGAGAAACAATATACTAATCTTCAGTCTGCCTGAGACGACTGAAGGCCCTCATCCGTCCACTTTCTTTTCAGAGCTCTTAGTGGAAGCTTTTGGCGCAAGCCTCTTTGCCTCTCCTCCCAAGTTGGATTGTGCACATCACGCCCTCACAGTGAAACTGAAGCCGGGGGCAAGACCTAGATCTGTGATTATTTGCTTTCATAAGTTCCAGACCAAGGATTTGGTTATTCGCGAAGCTCGCAAGCTAAGAGGAAAGCTTCAATATTGTGGTACTCAGATATTTATCAACGAGGACTATAGTCCCGAAGTTCTGGAAATGTGTGCTGAATATCGAGCGGTGATGAGCGAACTATACAAGCTTGGTCTGAGACGATCTCTTCACTACCCATCCAAGCTTTTTTTTTCATGACATCGGATGGTTAGAAGAAGCGGTTGTCGTCAGTTCATGAGGCCAGTACTCCATCGACGTGAGTTGACAGAAGCTACGTGAGCAGTACTTATTATGACTACTCGAGTATTCACTAACCCCGTCCTGGGTTTCTGATCTAACGTGTTAACCTGACATACAGTAATCTGGACACAGTTCATAGCTAATTATGTTATATGAGGTTGGTGAACTATTATCGTTTTAGGTGCTTATTTCTGTTCAGATGCCTCGTTTGAGAAGGGTCTGGCTGCAGACATGCACCTGCACTCTGAGACGCCTGCACTCTCAGACATCTGCACTCTCAGACAACTGCACTTCCGGAAGCGACGTCACTTGCAGTCGATTTTATTTTTACTTTATTTTATTTATTTATTTATTTGAATCTCTCAACAATTTACAACAGTAGCCAGGTGGTGAAGACAAGAAAAACTTAATAAAAAAAAAAAAAAACTAAATTACAATGCCACTTGCAATCGCCACCTGCACTCTCAGCTACCTGCTATCACTTGCAATCCACACAAATGGTGCACAAATGGAGACAAGACGCTGTGGTCATTAAATGATTAAAACTAATTTAATAGCATAATGTACAGGTCCTGCAAGTCATCTGTAGGAGATAAAAACAAGACCCGCCAATTCGTGGCCACAGAACAGCAGAATATGAACGCAATGCGCAAAGTCTCTCGTTAAGCTTTTTCCTCCCGTAGAAAACCATTAACACTTGATATGGCTTAATGTATTAAGATACATTAAGTGCCATTAAATGATCAAATTTGTAATATAGTTTATTAATTTAATATACTTCAAGGCAAGCATATGGCCATGAATGCGCAAACTTTCACTTTTATACTTGCCCAGCAAATTCTTAATGTGGCAAAACGAACTAAGAAGATAAAGACCAAATTCAATATAAACCTTACTGGTAATTGTCAAACTATATACCAACAGATATGAACGCGCCATAAGAAAGACATTATGTGATATTAAAAGGACCAGCTCTGTATAGGCAAGCAGATGAGCCCAGAGCACACTGCATTAAAAAGATGTTTTCCTCCCACAGAAAATCAATATAAACAAAAGACAATGATATAAAAGAGCTGTAGAGATTAATCTTTATGGGAAAACGCAAATGTACATGGCGGTGCGTTTATTCTGGGCTCACCTGCTTGTGTGTAGTTGTTTTAATAATGAATAGGAGCATATTGAGTTTAGTCTTTATCATCTTAATCCGTTATGCCACATGCCACGTTTTGCGAAGGAAAACACTATATAGCCTACATATACATTATATTAATAAACTTAATACATTGAGCCATATTAAGTGTTAATGGTTTTCTATGGAAGGAAAATGCTAGACGAGAGAATTCATATTCTCTCATTCATATTCTGTTTCATATTCATATTTGTTCATATTCTGCTGTTCTGTGGCCACAGATTTGTGGGTCTTGTTTTTATCTCATACAGATGACTTGCAGGACCCTGTATATTATGCTAAATTAGTTTTAATCGTTTAACCAACACAGCTTATTGTCTTCACTGGTAACACGCACGATTTGTGTGGATTGCAAGCAGGTGGTCACAGGTAGCTGAGAGTGCAGGTGGCGATCGCGAGTGACATTGTAATTTAGTTTCTTTTTTCTTGTCTTCACCACCTGGCTACTGTTGTAAAATGTTGAGAGATTCGATTAAAAATAAATAAATATATAAAATAAAGTAACAAATAAAATAGACTGCAAATTACGTCACTTGCGGAAGTGCAGGCGTCTGAGAGTGCAGGTGCATGTCTGCAGCCAGACCCTATTGTGGCCTCGTTTGTTTACTCCTGTACTTCTGTAAGCCAAATGGATGTTTTATGAACACAGGGTCTCACTGAATCTCACTTGGCACTGACTTTTTTTTTTTTTTTTCTCACCCATTTTACCTCTGGGTGACCTTAAGACTAACAAGAATGTAACTTTATATACTTACCACTGCCTAGGACATGTGTTATGTAGACTGGTTACTTTTATATGTGATGATGCTTTTATTACTGATCGTTTGTTCTTGGTCAGTTTTTGCTTTTCACTTATGGGCTAAACTACATAGTTTTGTGGGGCTGGGGTCCTTTATGTAGTCTAGAATATTTTGTGAAATTACATCAAGATGTTGATGTGTAGCAGGTTCTCTACTTGGTTTTGTAATGATAGGTTGGGAATGGTATTTAGGATCTGGAATTGGGCTTTTATACTTTTTTCTTTATTGTTTGCTATGTTTTTTTTTTTTTCAACTTTGCTCTTTTGTGTTTTATCTTATTCTTTTTGAAGTATTTATTTATCTCTTATATTTCTGTACTTTGCTCAGATATAAACCTGATGGACAATGGTTAAGACTAAAGAGAGTTCCAGCACTCGTTTCATATGCTTAAATCTAGGCAATGATTTTTTGAACAGGGTGATAAGGCAGGTAAATTATTAGCATGTCAAGCCAGAGCATCAGCAACATCAAGGCTGAGTATAGGAATAAGGTCACCACAAGGAGATGTTTTCCATGATACACATAAAATTAATATAATTTTCTTAGAGTTTTATTCAGATCTTTACACTTCTGAGCTTCCCTCATGTATTAACAGTGAAGAGTACCCCTTTGGATAGGATCACATTTCCCGAGATTGACAGTACTACAGCTAGGACCCTTGGTGATCCAATATCAATCTCTGAGGTGGTGGAAGCGATCAAACTTCTACAAAGGTTCACCACTGGGTTCTATAAAGCGTTTTTAGGGGTTCGAGCACGCAGTGCTGAAACCCTATTGTAATTGTAAGGATTATTAGGGGTTCGAGCGCGTAGCGCTGAAACCCTATTGTAATTGTTAGGATTTTTTTAGGGGTTCGAGCGCGTAGCGCTGAAACCCTATTGTAATTGTTAAGATTTTTTTTATTATTATTATTAGGGGTTCGAGCGCGTAGCGCTGAAACCCTATTGTAATTGTTAGGATTTTTAGGGGTTCGAGCACGCAGTGCTGAAACCCTATTGTAATTTTTAGTTAGGCGCTGATTTTTAGGGGTTTTTAGCGCGTTCGCGCGCTGAAACCCTATTGTAATTGTTAGGATTTTTAGGGGTTCGAGCGCGTAGCGCTGAAACCCTATTGTAATTGTTAGGATTTTTTATTATTAGGGGTTCGAGCGCGTAGCGCTGAAACCCTATTGTAATTGTTAGGATTTTTTTTTATTATTATTATTATTAGGGGTTCGAGCGCGTAGCGCTGAAACCCTATTGTAATTGTTAGGATTTTTTTATTAT
>NW_026127615.1:24522-32362 GCF_022985175.1 Labeo rohita
GGGTTAGTGTCTGTAGGGTATCAGAGCGAATCAGACAAATTGAAGATCTGATCAGAACATTTTGTTGAAACGAAAGAGCCAAATTCCACAAAGAGGCCCAAGCTACCAGACAATGTCACAAATCTGTCCACGATACCCTGTCCAAAGCTGAGTTTAAAACCACAGCACACCATAAAATTTTGTTTTTAGCTATTGGTCCATCCATCGCTTCTAGCCATGCTTTTAGCTACTGGTTTTATCCATCACTGCTAGCCATGCTCTCTTAGCCAGAATTTTGCGACTGCTTTTTGCGTTCTTTGAACGTTTCCTGGCTTGCATGCCAGCCACTCCTCTAAACGAAAACATGAGGAGATCGTCACATTTCTTTCTTTTACTTTTAATCTTTTCTTTCAGTTGAGAGTTTTGTGTTCTAAGTTCAGTTTTGCCGCTAAGCCGTGTCTCAGACTTCGTGCCCGCCTCAAAACTTCAACCAGCGTAGACGACTCCATCCTCCAGCCAACGCCCAAGACATCACTTCCAACGACCACGAACTTCCAGCCAATCAGCAACCTTGGGAACCCCCCTTTCTGCAACGACGTCATCAAAGGGAATCCCTTAACACAAAGGCAACGCAAGTACAAACCTCCGGATTCTAGCTGAACTGGTGCATTTGATATAAAGTTTAATAACCTCATTGAGAAACTCAACGCGAGGGTTAATTAAATGATTGATGGTTGTTCAGGTCTAAGCAATTGCATATACATATGCTATAAACTTGGGATAATATATTCTCACTCTTCTAAACTCAGTCCTTCACTTCCTCTCTTTCTGCAACTTGTGTAAACGCGTGTCTGTGTGTTAGATTAGTTTATATGTCTTAGGTTTATCCAATAAATTCTTATTCATATTGAAAAGAGAAGTATCTTGTGTTTTGTGCTTATATCTTAAACTGCCGACCTTATACCGTGCTAATAAATATTGTTTTCAACATGAAAGACAAAATATTCCAAGGCACTCGTGTAGAAAAAAAGCCTTTAATAGACTGGGCTAAATCATTAAAACAATTAAAAGTGTAGATCTAGATCTGTAATGTGTACTGACGGTTGTTACATTTTCTTGTAATGGTTGTATGAAATCATATATAGTGGTCGCAAAACAAATTTGGATATTGAAGTCATACTGTCTGAATGTCACTGCATTAGAACCAAGTATAAAAAGTACAAAATGTGCGAAGTCAGTCCACAATGGTGTAGAGATTCACATTTTATACAAGATCAATGATTCCACTAAAAACATAATACTGTCTTCATGCTCAATAATACAAAATTCACTACATTAATTAAAAATGTATCTGCTTTACACAACCATTTCAGTCATTGACATAATAAATAGATATGCATTAATACATAATCTAAAATTACTTGTATTCATTTAATCATATGGCTTTGGTTCATTTTAAGAGGATGCAAATTTACCTGTAATGGTCTTGAGTCTGGGTAAATGAGAGAGCTGAAGTTGAGTCTGATCTGGAGTTCAGAAAGCATCAACAGTGTCTGATATGCTGATATTTATTAGGGTTGGTAAAGGAAGGTGTCAAGGTGCTTCTTGGAAATGCACCACAAACACATTTCTTGACCTTAGGCAAACCACAGTGTGTGCATTTAGTGGTGTTTTAAATATTCTAATTTTGGGAACTCTGAATTGCACCACAATAGAATTGAAAATCAAATTCATTGAGTGTTCTTACAATGTCAAGTGCAATATGAGTGATGTAGTGCATTTAATAATGACATAGATGGTTTAAAAGTGGTTGTTCTTATAACATCAAATAAGACAAGCTCTTAGCACTTAGCACCATGTGGTTAACACTTGACGAGTGTGTTGAACTAGTCAAACAGAGTCAAAGTGCATGAGCATGAAAATAGCTATAGCTGTTGGAAAGTCAGATACATTTTTGCAAATTATTTCATTTAAAATGTTTGTTTTAAAAAATGACAAATAAAGTTAAAACTAATCATTGTCATAATTTTTTTTGTTGTTGATGCATGACTATAAATAGTTGTTGTTAAAATATTGCCATACAGTTATCAGTTTTTAAATGTACCTTAGAGCAACAAAGATTAAATTTGGCATTAAATGTGAACATGAGAAGAAACCTTAGCATATGTCTTGTGGTGTGTGTTGTTTTGTCTGTTAGTTTCTTGAATCCCAGCATGATAATTATCTACAGTATAGTGTCACTATACTGGTGGAAGTGGATATGAATGTTTGAGGCCTGAATAATAGCGACTTATGACCTTTCACTGTTGTGCTGTTTAGTAAGACACATCCATGGGTCAGATCAATTTATACTCCTTTTAAATCTCTTCTGTCTCTCTATGCATCTTTCATTGTCAGGTAAGAGCTGCATCTCCTGTTTAAGTTTGAGGAGATGCAGGAGATTGTGAAGAACTTTACTGTGGTTCGTACTGATGCTCCGGGACAAGAGTAAGGCACGATCACTGATCTGCCAGTATGTGTTGATATATGTGTGTTTGCTGAGGTTTTGCGTGGGTGTTTGAGAGAAAAAAAAAAGCGGTGAAAATTTAATAGCATTTAACACCCATTTGACACTTGTGAGTGGTTTAATGCTATGACTGTTTACCACATTCCCAGGTCATAGTGTGATTAAGGTAAACTGCAGTGAAGCATCAAGAAAGACATGAGCATGCCAACCACACTGAGACTGATAGTTCATGGTAAGAGAACCAATATGGTTTTGAGAAGTTTGTGTATTCTATGTGGGGTTTGCCTTTTAAAAGTGTGCCATTTCTTCTACTTGTTTTTCAGAGAAGACATTTCTGTAACTAACAAAGTGGACGGTGAGCAAAGGTGGTGGCCACATTTGGAGCAGCGCCTGGGTTTTGCAGATGGCTGCGTATTCTTTGGCTGCATATCTTTTTCTCCATTATGTTTCTGTTGCCTATAGATTCTTTGTGAGGATACAACATAATGCACTGCAAAATGTCCTGAGACAGGGGAAAACGTGAAGATGCACTGTTCTGGCAGTTTAAGACTGTATTTTTAAGTGTTATACATGCATTGTTTTAAATAAAGTATTTGATATTTTGTGATTATTGTGTCTGTTTAATTAAATGTCAGTAGTACCTATGTAGAGTAAAAATAAAATAAATTTAAATGAATTCAATATAAAATTATAAAATCTACTGAAATCTATATTAAAATGAATGAATTACAGTAGTATACTGATGAAATTGACCTTTTTAATAGCATTTGGCTGTAAAACAGCTACGGTTTGCAACTGTAAATTAAATACGGTTTGCTACTGTAAATTCGAATTCAAAATTCGAATTCAAAAAACCCTTTGAAATGTCTAACAGTGTAGTTAAACCATGGTTACTGTAGTAAAACCATGGTTCATTTTTGTAAGGGTGAGGGGGTTGCATCCTGCTCATGGATGACATCTTTCAGAACTTGTGTTTGCATCACAGACAGGAGTGTTGCAAGACACTTTGGATATGTGAGATGAAATGCACAGTAAAAGGCCAGGTCTTTGTCAAATGTTAGAACTGGGGTTGTACCTACAACTAGAGGGCTGCGTTGGGTTTGGGCTCCCGCGGGATTCGCGGATGCGTGCGGTTTTACCTTTGCTGTGCGGAAGAAGTTTCGCGGAAGACCTGGAAACACCAAGCCGACTTCGTAAGCCGACGGTGTTGTCGCCTCGTGTCGGCAGCGTCTGGATAAAAAAAAGATGTGCTTAACCACACAGACTACAGCCAACTGCAAACATGTGCGTTCTGCGCCTATGTGAAAATGTTAGCTGTCTATGTCAGCAGTTTTTAATAGTATATAATCGTCATTCAAAATGAGAAATCGAAACAAAGAAATGTGAGATAAATGCAGATATATGCAATGTAAACAAACCAGCGCTTGCTTACCATTTTGAATATCACTTCATTTTAAGCGATTATTATGATAATATTCGCATAATGGAATGCTTGGGTAAGAACAAGTAACATTGGAGTAGTCTTTGGAGTAGACCCGATTTACAAAATTCCATCTGCACAATGTAGCTCAGGGAGCGTTTGCTAATCGGCAAGATATCGCCGTGACATCAGCATTTGATCGCAAATGCCTTCCAGCCGATGTTCAGCCGATGCAGCCGTAAATCCAGGCTGCTCTGCATGTGCACTCACTGGCGTTTTGCTCATCGTTATTCTAGGACCAGCCACTGGTTTATAATAAAACAACACACACCACTCTCAATAACAGCTGCAAATTTATTAATATTTTCAATACACACATTAAACATACAAATACATTTACATTTATCAGATGCTTTTATCAAAAGTGACATACAAATGAGAAGCATTACATTCAATGTGTACTCTACAAAATTTACAATGATTTCAAAAACTATGGTTATTACTATGGTCATGGTTACCACAGTCTTACTGTAGTATTACTACAGTAAAACTATAGTAGAACTATGTCATCAAAACCATGGAATGAACAACAACAACAACAACAACAACAAAAAAAACTTGGTTACTACACTTATGGTTGCTACAGTTTTACTATAGTAAATCAATGGTTAAGAGTTGTATAACTGTAAGCACCTTTCACAGTATTTATTTCAAATTAGGTTTACATGAAATGCATGTTTTCAAGGTTAAATAATTAAGGTTATGTATATCCTTTAATCAGCCAGACAGTAATTATATATATATATATATATATATATATATATATATATATATATATATTTTCATGGCAAAAAAAAAAAACACAAAAAAACCTTACAATATACGAGTTACATAAACACAAAATAAAAACGGTGCAAACAATACAGCAGTTCAAATGTTTGAAATTATATGATACAAACTCTAAAATCTTTTCTGATACAATCTTACTAAAGTCTCTAGTCATGTGTTAAAGAGTAGGTTCAACAATTTTCAATCCACTTTGTATTGTTACAATGTTGGTAATATATGTAAAAGAATAAATGTTCTTTCTCTGAGATGACCAGTTTTATCTGTCAGCAAAACTCTGCTGATTGACACAAAACACAACATTTTGATGATGCAAAAAGTGTTTTTGTTGTTTTTGTCAAAACTCGTCATTTCATTTTGCATCATCCTGCGGAGTGTTGCTTACATAGGAATATATAGGGATATATAGTCATCTTTATTTATATAGTGCTTTTAACAATATATGTACACAAGGCAGTGGTGTAGTGTAAAGACCTGCGCGCAAGATTCTGTCCCACGCCCGCAGAAAGAAATGTTCTCTCTTCCTGCTTCTGCCCGCAACATTTGTTTTGTCCCCCTCACGCCCACATAAAAGAAACATGCATAGATTTTTTTTTCAGTACATCGATGGAATTTACAGGAAATAGTTCTGTAACATCTCGTAAGTTCCACAAGATCCCAGCATAAACGCTCCCGATAAAATATTTGTTAATTAGTCTAAGCATCAACAATCACAAACCACTGTTAATCTTGACAGAAAAGCAAGCATGGACTGCTGCGTGCATGCATGGCAGAATGCGAGCAAACAAAGCTTTCTTAAAGCTGACATCTCAGTTTATCCTTTTTTTTCCCTTTTTTATTATAAATCTCTTATAACACAATGAATATATGCACAAAGAATCTTTGTTGTAATGAGAGGATTCATGAGCATGCAATATTCAGCACTGTGCAAGAACTTTTAACGGATTGGCCAATGCGTTCCAGAAATCAACAGCTGGCTACATTGCTCAAGATGAAAACACGTGTTTTAAATTGAAACTGCCTATTCTTGTGCTTGCTAATGATTTTTGTTGTATTAGTTGTTCTTGAAGAGCTGTAAAATAATAATTATTATTGATTACTAATTTGATACATCAGGGGTGCTCAACCCTGTTCTTGGAGATCTACCTTCCTGTAGAATTTAGTTCCAACCCTGATCAAACACACCTGTCTGTAATCATTAAGTGCTCCTTCAGATCATAATTGTAACGGAGCGAGGGAGACGGGCAGCGGGGGGATCCAAATGCGAGCTTTTATTAAATAACAAAGACAAAGACATGGTCATATACAGGCTTGGAGTCGAACAATGGCAGACAGGTACAGCATAGGCAAGACATTAGAGTAATTCGTGAAACAGACTAGGGTCAATCGGTGGTGTACGTACACCAAGGGACAAGACAAAAGTGTATTCCACTAGACAGGCGAGAGTTTATACGAGGGGCAAAACAGAGTCCAAAAACATGGTCATCCAAGACAGGTGAAGATCAAGACATGGATGACTAGACTACGAAGAAACTAAGATACTCGGATGGCTCTGTAAAGTAGCTAACATGGGGTGCGTCAAATGCTAAACAATACTCGGCGAATAGAAGAAGGAAATCTAAGGCTTATGATACATATAGAGTGTCTGATTGGATACAGCTGTGTGTCATCAGTGCAATGAATGATGGGGAACGTAGATTCATGACAGTAATTAGTTGGTTCAGGTGTGTTTGATCAGGGTTGGAGCTGCAGGAAGGTAGATCTCCAGGAACAGGGTTGATCACCCCTGCAGTACATTATAATGAAAACAATACCTTAAAAATGAAAAGCAGGTTATGATGACCAGAAATTTCTGAACCCCTGTAAACTTTTCGGCGGGCTTGGCGTAGGAGACGCTGGTGGGCTTGCCATAGGAGAGGTCAGCGGGCTTGCCATAGGAGACGCTGGCAGGCTTGCCTTAGGAGAGGTCGGCGGGCTTGGCGTAGCAGACGTTGACGGTCTTGCCATAGGAGAGGTTGGCTGGCTTGGCGTAGGAGACGCTGGTGGGCTTGCCATAGGAGAGGTCGGCCGGCTTGGCGTAGGAGACGCTGGTGGGCTTGCCATAGGAGAGGTTGGCTGGCTTCGCGTAGGAGACGCTGGTGGGCTTGCCATAGGAGAGGTCGACGGGCTTGGCGTAGGAGACGCTGGTGGGCTTGCCATAGGAGAGGTTGGCGGGCTTGCCATAGGAGATGCTGGCAGGCTTGGCATAGTAGTCCTCAGCCGACATTGTTTTTGGTCCAGTCTTTTGTCACACTTTGAGGAAGCAAGGAGAATGCTGGAGCATGAACTTCAATGAAATTAAGTCTTCAATGAATGAGACCACAGGAGAATACATATAAATCAACTTGAAACAAAGTAGACGTAACATTGAAGACGAGAGACCGGACAAAACACAAGGGAATAACCAGGAACTTAAATACACATGGTAAATAAAACAGGTGCAGGAAATCTAATTAACTAAACAAGGAAAGGAAAAAGACCATATATGGAAAAACGGGAACTAAAGCAGGGGGGAAAACATGGAACACAAATCCACAACACTACAAAACACTGACACATGGATTATTTGGTTGTTGTTCTTGATACTTTTCTGGGCCTTGACTGTGGTAAGACCCTTGCTGTCTATGGAGGGTCAAAGAGCTCTCGGATTTTATCAAAAATATCTTAATTTGTGCTCCACTCCAACTCTGGAAGAATCTAGGAACATAAGCAATTTTTCACATAGTCAACAATATTTAGTATGCAGTTCCAGGTTATATCCAGAATATAAATATATAATTTCACAACATAAATCCTCCAACAGTAAACTGACTGCCATTAAGAAATAAGTATTGTAATTTCCCTACTGTAGTGTAAAGTAAAAATAATATACCTATGAAATATTCATTTTCATTTATTTTACAGTGCAATTGTTTTACAATACATGGCTATTACTGTCACAGGAATAACAATAATTTAAAATTGTTGTTTAATTATTATTATTATTAATAATTATAATATTCTAATTTGTTTGGCTTGTAAAACACCACTGTGAATGTAATTTAGACTGA
>NW_026127615.1:32862-146527 GCF_022985175.1 Labeo rohita
GCCCGCCAGCGTCTCCTACGCCAAGCCCGCCGACCTGTCCTATGACAAGCCCACCAGTGTCTCCTATGGCAAGCCCGCCAGCGTCTCCTATGGCAAGCCCGCCAGCGTCTCCTATGGCAAGCCCGCCATGACAAGCCCACCTCTCCTATGCCAAGCCCGCCGACCTCCTATGGCAAGCCCGCCAGCGTCTCCTATGGCAAGCCCGCCTATGGCAAGACCTCTCCTATGGCAAGCCCGCCAGCGTCTCCTATGGCAAGCCCGCCGACCTCTCCTATGGCAAGCCCGCCAGCGTCTCCTACGGCAAGCCCGCCGACCTGTCCTATGACAAGCCCGCCAGCGTCTCCTACAAGCCCAAGCCCGCCCCGACCTGTCCTATGACAAGCCCGCCAGCGTCTCCTACAAGCCCGCCAAGCCCAAGCCCCCAGACCCTCCTATGGCAAGCCCGCCAGTGTCTCCTATGGCAAGCCCGCCAGCGTCTCCTATGACAAGCCCACCAGTGTCTCCTATGACAAGCCCACCAGCGTCTCCTATGGCAAGCCCGCCGACCTGTCCTATGACAAGCCCACCAGCGTCTCCTATGGCAAGCCCGCCGACCTCTCCTATGACAAGCCCGCCAGTGTCTCCTACGCCAAGCCCGCCGACCTGTCCTATGACAAGCCCACCAGCGTCTCCTACGCCAAGCCCGCCGACCTCTCCTATGGCAAGCCCACGGACCTCTCCTATGGCAGCCCGCCAGCGTCTCCTACGCCAAGCCCGCCGACCTCTATGACAAGCCCGCGGACCTCTCCTATGGCAAGCCCACCAGCGTCTCCTACGGCAAGCCCACCAGCGTCTCCTACGGCAAGCCCGCCGACCTGTCCTATGACAAGCCCGCCAGTGTCTCCTATGGCAAGCCCGCCGACCTCTCCTATGACAAGCCCGCCAGCGTCTCCTATGGCAAGCCCGCCGACCTCTCCTATGACAAGCCCACCAGCGTCTCCTACGCCAAGCCCGCCAACCTGTCCTATGGCAAGCCCACGGACCTCTCCTATGGCAAGCCCGCCAGCATCTCCTACGCCAAGCCCGCCGACCTCTCCTATGACAAGCCCGCCAGCAAGCCCGTCTCCTATGGCAAGCCCCGACCCTCCTATGACGTCTCCCAAGTGTCTCTCCTCCTACGGCAAGCCCGGCAAGCCCTCTCCCAAGACCTCTCCTATGGCAAGCCCACCAGCGTCTCCTACGCCAAGCCCGCCGACCTGTCCTATGACAAGCCCGCCAGTGTCTCCTATGGCAAGCCCCGATGACAAGCTCCTATAACAAGCCACCAGTCTCCTATGGCAAGCCCGCCGACCTCTCCTATGGCAAGCCCGCCAGCGTCTCCTACGGCAAGCCCGCCGACCTCTCCTATGACAAGCCCACCAGCGTCTCCTACGCCAAGCCCGCCGACCTCTCCTATGACAAGCCCACCAGCGTCTCCTATGCCAAGCCCGCCACCTCTCCTATGGCAAGCCCGCCAGCGTCTCCTATGGCAAGCCCGCCCGTCTCCTATGACAAGCCCGCCGACCTCTCCTATGACAAGCCCACCAGCGTCTCCTACGCCAAGCCCGCCGACCTCTCCTATGACAAGCCCACCACGCCAAGCCCTACGCCAAGCCCGCCGACCTCTCCTATGACAAGCCCACCAGTCTCCTATGCCCAAGCCCATGGACCTCTCCTATGGCAAGCCCGCCAGCGTCTCCTACGCCCTATGACAAGCCCAACCTCTCCTATGACAAGCCCACCAGCGTCTCCTAGCCCGCCAAGCCCCCACCTCTCCTATGGCAAGCCCACCAGCGTCTCCTATGGCAAGCCCACCAGCGTCTCCTACGCCAAGCCCGTGGACCTCTCCTATGACAAGCCCACCAGCGTCTCCTATGGCAAGCCCGCCAGGGTCTCCTATGCCAAGCCCGCCGACCTCTCCTATGACAAGCCCACCAGCGTCTCCTACGCCAAGCCCGTGGACCTCTCCTATGACAAGCCCACCAGCGTCTCCTATGGCAAAGTCTCCCCCAAGCCCTCCTATGGCAAGACCGGACCTCTCCTATGACAAGCCCGCCAGCGTTCCTACGCCAAGCCCGCCAAGCCCGCCAAGTGACCTCCTATGGCAAGCCCGCCAGCGTCTCCTACGCCAAGCCCGCCGACCTCTCCTATGACAAGCCCGCGGACCTCTCCTATGGCAAGCCCACCAGCGTCTCCTACGGCAAGCCCATGGACCTCTCCTATGGCAGGCCCGCCAGCGTCTCCTACGCCAGGCCCACCGATCTCTATGACAAGCCCGCCAACCTCTCCTATGACAAGCCCACCAGCATCTCCTACGCCAAGCCCGCGGACCTCTCCTATGGCAAGCCCACCAGCGTCTCCTACGCCAAGCCCGCCGACCTCTCCTATGACAAGCCCACCAGCGTCTCCTATGGCAAGCCCATGGACCTCTCCTATGGCAAGCCCGCCAGCGTCTCCTACGCCAGGCCCACCGATCTCTATGACAAGCCCGCCAACCTCTCCTATGACAAGCCCACCAGCATCTCCTACGCCAAGCCCGCGGACCTCTCCTATGGCAAGCCCACCAGCGTCTCCTATGGCAAGCCCACCAGCGTCTCCTACGCCAAGCCCGTGGACCTCTCCTATGACAAGCCCACCAGCGTCTCCTATGGCAAGCCCGCCAGGGTCTCCTATGCCAAGCCCGCCGACCTCTCCTATGACAAGCCCACCAGCGTCTCCTATGCCAAGCCCACCACCTCTCCTATGGCAAGCCCACCAGCGTCTCCTACGGCAAGCCCGCCAGCGTCTCCTACGCCAAGCCCGCCAGTCCTACGCAAGCCCGCCAGCGTCTCCTACGGCAAGCCCGCCAGTGTCTCCTACGGCAAGCCCGCCAGCGTCTCCTACGCCAAGCCCGCCGACCTCTATGACAAGCCCGCGGACCTCTCCTATGGCAAGCCCACCAGCGTCTCCTACGGCAAGCCCGCCGACCTCTCCTATGGCAAGCCCACCAGTGTCTCCTATGGCAAGCCCGCGGACCTATGGCAATAATTTATTTCCCGGGAATAAATTATTCACTGGTTTAAGAAATTTTTGATCATAAAAACCTGCTTTTTATTTTTAGAGCATTGTTTTTGTTATAATGTACTGATTCAAATTAGTAATCAATAATAGCTAATTATTATTTTACCACTCTGGGTGGAGGAGTGAATGGAGTGGAATCATCATACATATTGCAAAGGAAGTCTGCGTCACGGTCCTGATGGCTTTACTGGTTGATGTTAGGGAATATTTGCATTTATTCACATGTGATTGAATTGGCTATTCATGTGGTGGATGAATTTGTCATGATTTTGGCTAATGTGGGACACTACTGAATGATGCACATCAGAGTAGATTTAGAAGCGGGTATACGCAAAGCCGTATATCTGCGTATAGCCTACCCTGCAGTACACCACTGATTCCATGTCACAAACTTATCTGTTGCTAACTTTTATACCCGCTACCGCCTACCGCCTTTCCACATTTAAGTTTTTGTTCCACTTCAATTTAACATTGACGTTAAATTATTCTTGTAGGCTACTATGGTTCCATGCGACATGTTGTTTGCAGTCTGATGTTGTTGTAAGTAAGGCTTATATTTAAATGTTTGTTTTGAGTGTATGGTCAATAAATAAAGGAATTAATAAAGATGGGCACAAAAATGACCCAATTTCCTCCCATTTGTCTCGTTCCACTTGTCATGTCTCTATTCACCACCACACTGCACTACAGTCATATGTGATGAAATAAATCATCTTTTGTCTGAAATAATATGAACAGCAGCTATGCTAATCTTTCTCCTTTTGCTTTTTCAGTTTCTATCCCTGGATGTTCATCCCAAGGTTACTAGAGATTACACCAGTTCCAGTTTGGATCCAGCATCACTTGTGAAGACTTCAGAAGATGGCAACCTTCTGAGATCTACCTTCCTGCAGCTCCAACCCTGATCAAACACACCTGAACCAACTAATTACTGTCATGAATCTGGTCCTGAACACCAGTCCGCTCGCCACCAGAGGTGCCTTGCCATTCACATTACACAGACTGTTACGCCACACCCCAGACTACGTTCCCCATCATTCATTGCACTGAAGACACACAGCTGTATCCAATCAGACACTCTATATAAGCCTTGGATTTCCTTCTCCTATTTGCCGAGTATTGTTTAGCATTTTAAGCACCCCATGTTAGCTACTTTACGGAGCCATCCGAGTATCTTAGGTCTTGTTTCTTCGTAGTCTAGTCATCCATGTCCTGATCTTCACCTGTCTTGGATTACCCTTTTTCTTGTCATTTTTGGACTCTGTTTTGCAGTAATACTACAGTAAAACTGTGGTAACCATGACCATAGTAACCATATTTTTTTAAATCATTGTAAATTTTGTAGTTACTATGGTTTTACTGCAACAGTCATAGTTAAACCATAGTTATTGTAGAAAAACTATGGTTGATTTTGTTTCTACTATGGTTTTACTGCAAATGCTGTTGTTTTATTATAAGCCAGTGGCTGCTGCCACGGATGGTCCTAGAATGACGATGAGCAAAACGCCAGTGAGCGCACACGCAGAGCATCCGGGATTTAGTCAAATCAAGTCAAGTCACCTTTATTTATATACCGCCTTTAACAATACAGAATTGTGACAAGGCGGCTGTACAGTATTAAATAGGAAACAGTACATCAGCAATGCCAAAGGTAACAGTAAACACTCACATTTTAGGTAAAGGTAGTTAATCAAAAACAATAAAATAAAATGCAATACTGTGTTAAGAGAAAGTGTCCCCACCTAAGCAAGCCAGAGGCGACAGCGGCAAGGAACCAAAACTCCATCGGTGACAAATGGAGAAAAAAACCTTGGGAGAAACCAGGCTCAGTCGGGGGGCCAGTTCTCCTCTGGCCAAAGTTCCCGTGGTCTTGTGCCGACAGCATCCGCCGAACAACGGCCGGAAGGCATTTGCGATCAAATGCCGACGTCGCGGCGATATCTTGCCGATTAGCAAACGCTCCCTGAGCGACGTCGTGCCGATGGAATTTTGTAAATCGGGTCGACGTCGGCCCGACGTATGTGTGCTGCTAGGATGGTTTATATTTTGTGTGTTAGAGTTGGCGAAGTGAAACGTTCTGAGCTAGTGAAGCTTTCAACACAATTGTATCGGGAAAAGGTTCATGTTGTGGCCATGTAGTAAAAATGAATAGCACCCCACCCAGCACCAGACGTCATTTGGACGTCGTTTTTTGGGCTAAATCAAGTCGGCCCGTCATGGACTTCTTTTAGCCCAAAAATCGACGTTGAAAATTGGTCGTTGTTTGGTCCGTCGGATTTAGTAGTAATTCACATCCGGGATATTTCCTCGTGTGCGCGCCTTATTTGAAATATTTTTTACAGACGCCAATTTTCTTTCCTCGCGATGCGGAGCATATGAGGACGGGAAACAACCAAATAAAGTGTTTAATCTTACGCACAAAATGTGTTTTGTAATATCATATCGTTTTATAACGATATTAATGTGCTGTATGCCGCTAAACTTTTCTCAAAGACATTTTTTTCCACTCGCCATACGGAACAGACGAGAGCGCTGTGCAATTAATGTTAACCCTAAACTTTTTCTCAGAGAGATAACGGTATTTCCTTTTATTAAGGAAAACACAGAAAGTAAATGTTTTACCTCATTTACATTATGTATAATAATTATGACCACCGTATTTATGTGCTGTGCTCTCCTGAACTTTTACTCAGAGATATTTTCTTTCAATCACGATGCGGAGTGGATGGGAAAGTTGGTTTTATCAAGGAAAATGCCAAAAGTAAGTGTTTTACTTCATTTACATTATGTGTAATATTACTGTATGATGATATTAATATGCTGTGTGCACCTAAACATTTCTCATAGATCTGAATTGCTATGCAGTGCTGAAGTGGAGGTCACTTTTAACAGGGAAACACTAGAAGTAAGTGTTTTACATCATTCAAAATTTGTATTTAAGTAAGTGTTTTACTTCATTTACATTATGTATTTTATAAGATAATATTACTTTATGATGACATTTATAGATTCTGCGTGACATCTGCTTGCTTTAATGGTCCGCACACTGAACATTCAGGTCTGGAGTGGAAGGATTTACCATGGAAATGGGGCGGAAACTCAACTGTCCAGCAGCAAAACACGCCTCCCACTGTTGTTTTCACAAATTTCAGGTAAGTTTAGTCTCTAATATTACACAAATAGTACATGCATGTGTTCCTGACACTTTCTTTCATGTAAATGATACACTTCTGTTGAATATTTACTTTATAGAAATGGTTTATTGTCTTCAGAAAAAGTGTTCTGAATCTGAACTGCATCTGAACTGTAATGCTAACTATAAGTGGTAAGTTAGGTTAACTATTGACTTGAGCTCTTGTTTATGAAAGTCTGGGCTTTTAATGTCATCTTAATTAATGTTACTTGCTGATTTGCTTTTTTTTTTTTTTTATAAAGGTTTTGCAGGCAATTTGTCATTGGATGAAAGGAAGTAAGCTAATTTATTTAACCTAGAAGTATGCAATATACGGTTAATCAGATACAAAATTAACATGGAGCGTGAAAATGAGCTAAAAGTACTTTAAGCATGTTTTGACGTTTCATGGTAAACAAATATTGATTCCACTTGTCCTGTGACTTCAGCAGTTTCAGAAAAAAACTTCTACGACACAGGAAAAGTTCCTGATTTTAAAATTTCTGAAGAGAGCTGCTGACAGAGATATAAAAAACACAGGTGATCTGAAAAAGCTTATTAAATTACTTTATATGTATCTTTCATAATATATTTAGCCTATATCACCACGCATCTGTAATTTTCTTTTGCAAAATTATATATCTATATACTTTTATGTTTGTTTGCTTGTTAGATATTTTAAAAGGACTTTAACATACAAACATAAGTAACACTGTATATGAGCATTAAATAAGTAAAAGTAAAAATGTAAATTCTGTTATTAAACTGTATTGTTTTGTATATTCTATATATTATTTATTTTTCTTTTCTGCATTTCACCTTTGCTATAGTTTACTTCTAATAAACCTGACATTGTATAATAAATATTGTTGACAGATTGTTTATATTCCAGATTGTTTGTGTTCCTTCCTAGAATCTTCCATGCTAATGGCCGTGCACCAGAGTTGGAGCGTATCTCCTGTCGAAGAACATCTCTAGACATTATGAACCATATGACTAGTAAGTAATATCTTAAACATACACTACCATTCAAAAGTTTAAGGGTCAGATTTGTCATGTATTTGAAATAAGTCTTTTATGGCAACAACTGCTGCATTTATTTGATTAAAATACAGTAAAACTGTAATATTGTGAAATTACCATTTTTAAATAACTATTTTCTATTTCATTATGTTTTAAAAAGTGATCTAACCTGATTTTGCAGCATCATTATGCTTACACCGTGTCTACACTGGATGTGAGTGGCACGACACGACAAAATACAGTAGAACCCATTATAATCATTGATGCTGTCTACACTGGATGCGGTGAGGGGCGACACGACAAATCCCATACAGTAAACTGCTACCGCATTCTATTTATGACGAATTACATTTTACAATGTATTTGCATAGAAAACAGTTATTTTAAATTGTAATAATAAACATTACTGTTTTTATTTATGATCAAATAAATGCAGTTTTCTTGGTGAACATAAGAGACTTATTTCAAAAACATAAACAAAACTGACCACAAATGTTAATAACACAAGGGATACAAATATTAGTCCATTTATTCTAATAAAGTGCAAGAAGCTCTTAAAAATATTAACGTAAACAGATTTTTTTTTTTTTTTTTTACCTTTGGTGATTTGTATTGTATACCAAGAATGCAATGCACAATGACGTAGATTGTCTGTCTATGCTGGATGCAAACCAGAGCGACCATTGAAAATCATTTGAACTTTGTGTCAGTACATGATAAATAGAACGCGGCATCAGTTTGCTGTCGGGGATTTGTAGTGTTGTGCTGTGCCTCATCCAGTGTAGACAGCATCACTGATTATAATAGGTTCTATCGTATTGTGTCGTATGTTGTATGCATTTTGCTCACGGTGTTAAAACTAATATGATGCCATTCATAACTAATAGAACTTTTCTATTTCAGAGACTGAAAATCATCAATAAAACACAAGGTAATGATAACTTATTTTAAGAATATAGTAAGACTAACAAGAATAAATAAAAATGCATCTGTGACTTCATATTGCTTCTTATTTTTCAGTGGATTGATAGCTCCAACACCAATTAAGCAGACCTGAGCAGCTGATCAAGGATCACCAGAAACTCTGCAGAACTTCAGTACCCAGTCCTCAATAAGTCCTCAATAACCAGGACTGGAAACCAGAGTTGTAAGTCATCAATCTAGCAGTCATCCTGCCTCTCTGAATTGTCATGTTTAGAACATATTTCAGGAGATCTCAACATTGTCTCTCGAGGTCCACTTACATGCGTTTTGCTCCAACCTAGTCCAGTGCGTCTGAACAAACTAATCAAGGTCTTCAGTTTAACTATAAATTTACCTAAACTATGGGTGTGTATCTCTCAGGTCCCTTGATCATTAGTCAGTGGTTAAAGGAGAACTACACTTCCAGAACAACAATTTACAAATAATGTACTCACCCCCTTGTCATCAAAGATGTTCATGTCTTTCTTTCTTCAGTTGTAAAGAAATTATGTTTTTTGAGGAAAACATTTCAGCATTTTTCTCCATATAATGGACTGATATGGTGCCCCGATTTTGAACTTCCAAAATGCAGTTTAAATGCGGCTTCAAACGATCCCAAATGCAGTTGTAAACGATCCCAGCCGAGGAAGAAGGGTCTTATCTAGCGTAACGATTGGTTATTTTAATAAAAATAATACAATTTAAATACTTTTTAATGTCAAATGCTCGTCTTATCTTGCTCATCCCGACCTCTGTTTTGTTCCGGTTCATGACAGTTAGTGTATGTCGAAAAACTCCCATCTCATGTTCTCCCTCAACTTCAAAATCGTCCTATATCACTGTTTTACCTTTTTTGTTAAGGGTGTTTGATCTTCTTTGCATGTTCACTTTGCAAAGACTGGGTGTCTGTACTTCTGCAGTGATGTAGGATGATTTTGAAATGATTTTTCAAGTTGAGGGAGAAAATACGATTGGAGTTTTTCAACATACCCTAACTGTCTTGAGTCAGAATACACAGAGTTCAGGGAGAGAAAGACAAGACGAGCGTTTGAGATTAAAAAGTATTTTAAATTGTATTCTTTTAATGAAAATAACTGATTGGTTCGCTAGATAAGACCCTTCTTCCTCGGCTGGAATCATTTACAACCGCATTTGGGATCGTTTGAAGCCGCATTTAAACTGCATTATGGAATTTAAAAATCGGGGCACCATATCAGTCCATTATATGGAGAAAAATGCAGAAATGTTTTCCTCAAAAAACATAACGACTGAAGAAAGAAAGACATGAACATCTTGGATGACAAGGGGGTGAGTACATTATCTGTGAATCTTTGTTTTGGAAGTGGACTTCTCCTTTAAGGGATGCCTTAATCACAAAATTTTTACTGTGCACTGAAATGTGTGCTCCCTAAATAGCTGTGAAAACCAGGAAGCATCGATGCTCACTACGTTCCCTTATAGGAAGTTCTGAAGCTCAAAACTTAAGAGATAATTCACTACAAAATGACATGTGACCGATTTTAAAACACAAACCAATATCATATTTCAGCATAAACATACATCACTAGACAGGTAATGTCTAATCTAGCAAACATTTACAATTTATTTATGGCTGAAATCTTGCACATTCATGTAACAAAGTATTTTATAATGTACTGTAAATAGCATTAAAAGAGATATTCATTTTAATGCTGTGTGTAAATATCAGTAGTGATGCTGTACAGTGAGGATGGAAATAGTCACCAGTGTGTAGTGAGCCACTGTCCTTATCAATGTCTGAATTTGTAAACACAATTTATCAGTTCACAACCTAGCAAACTATTAAGGTGATTGAGACGCACCCTCTGTATGGCAGTGGACTTTGAGGGCCAGAGTTGAGAAGAACCCCTGACACACTAATTAGTTAATAATCACTCATGAAGAATGATTACACTTTCATTTGAACAGAAATATGCAATATTTGACTCATATTCAGTGATGTTATTATTTTCTATTCCTTTTTGTGTCAATCACAGCTAAATAAAACCAAAGTCCATTCAGCCACAGGTCACTGCATCTTTTGCTGTGTAAGTTTTTTTTTTTTTTTTTTTTTTTTTTTTTTTTTTTTAAATGTCAAACACATTCTCAGTATTTATATATGTTTCGGCTTTTATAACCATTGTAGGGATCACTGTTTCAGTACAGTTCTTATGTACTATCCATTTAACATTTCAGCAGCTGAATTCTTTTAGTACTTGCATAGTAATTTTAATTGTACCACATTTGTGATGCATATATAGGAAGTGACATAAAACTGTTGAAAATTCTAGAAAATTGTTCTCATGCTGTAAGTCAGTTCCCACTCTTTTGTTTATTTGTTTGTTTGTTTTTAACATTTACATTTTGGTTCTTGTTTTCTCTCTCATTTTTAGATGCTGGAGAAAAAGCAGCCAGGCTAAAGCATTTAAAGTGGAAACTTTTGTCGTGGCTCAAAAATCCAGGATTGGGATGGTGGAAGGAGCAGAAGAAGCAGAAGATCAGAGATCAGGCAGAGATCTACTGATGCCCCTGAGGGAACTGTTTAACTAATGTGTTAGTTAAACCAAAAATTTTCAGCACTCACCTTCATGTCTTTCCAAACCTGTAAAACTTTTGGTCATCTTTGAAACATAAATGTAGATCTTTTTAATGAAATCTGAGAAATTTCTGTCCCTCTATTTCACAGTTTATGCAACTACCACTTTCGAGCCTCAGAAAGGTAGTAAAGACAGCATTAAAGTAATCCATGTGACTCCAGTTGTTTAACCTTAATTTTATGAAGTGATGTGAATGGTTTATATGCACAAAAAACATTGCATTTTTATTCACACACAAACAAAAATCTTATGGTGCTTTTGTGAAAATGCGTTGGAGATACCTAATGTATGAATAAAGACGTAATTTTGTTGTTGTTGCTGTTTTTTGCATACACAAGGCATCTGTTAAAAATATCTTTATTTGCATTCTGCACAAAAGTTTCTTATGGGTTTGGAGTGACATGAGAGTAAGTAATTAATGGCAAAATTAGCATTTTTTTTGGGTGAGATGTGTTCTAATGTGGTTAGAATTGGTCATTGTCCTGTGTTATAAACATTTTCAGTATTTCAAAGATTATTGTTTTGAAAAATCAGTTTCAAATAAATACTGCTCCTTTGAAAGTTCTATTTGAAGAATACTGAAAATATGTTTTCCACAGAAAATATTGGGCAGCACAACTGTTTTCCACATTGATAATAATCTGAAATGTTTCTTTAGCAGCAAATCATATTAAAAATGTTTTCTGAAGGGTCATGTGACACTGAATACTGGAGTAATTATGATGAAAATGTAGTTCACATGAATAAATTACCTTTCACAATGTATTCATATAGAAAACATAGTTATATTTTATAATTTTACTGTTTTTACGGTATGTTTAATCAAATGCAGGCTTAATTTGTGATCAGGAAAGTGTTTTTTACTTGAAAGATGTATTTAATGTGTCAATAAATGTTTTAGTACTCTTTTGTGAATTGTCTTATTTTGAATATGAGATAAATATAATCATGAATTTACGGTTGAAATTCGGCCTGAAAAAGACGTCTTTTTAACTTTCACTTTACAACCACATTTAGACGTAATTTGGACGTCTTTTTATAGACGTCTTTTCGTCTTTCACTTTTCGACCAAATTTTCACGTTGTTTAGACGTCTGGCATTGTCGTCCTTTCGACGACTTTTCGACGAGTTTTTGCTTTTATCTATTCATTTACTTTTCTCTCCTTTTCAGTTTTTGTGGGATAAGTTGGGTTGGGTAGTGATAAGGAGGATGTTCTGGTTTTGTTACATAACTTTATTCATTATTATGTGCTTCACATATGCCATGTATACTTTGTTTTTCAAGAACTTGCATAATAAAAAACACACACTGATCTGACTGTCTAAATGAGGATTTGTGATGTATTTATTCTGACTGTTATTTGAGTGACAGAAGTTGAGCTGCAATATTAATGTCATAAAGAGACTATAACATCTCACTGTTACTGATTTATCATGCAGCTCAAAGCATTATGGGTAGAATCTCTCTTCACTCTATTCTCATTCATCAACACAGTTTCACTGATGATCCACTATTAACCCAAAACCCAGGATAGAGCGGCTGAGTGAATGTGGTGTGGACTGTGTGGATGAGGCTCGTTGTGTTTCTGGAGACGCTGTAGAAGGACAGAGTTCCTGCACTCTCATCCACATACACTCCTACTCTACTGATATCACCATACACTACTATTCTCCTGATAAACTCATTCACTCCTATTCTATTGATGATGGGCTCTACAGGGAGATCAGTCTCTCTGCCATTGTGTCTGAATGAGTAATTGTCAGGAGAGCAGAACAAACTCCAGGACTGATCATTACATCCAAACACACACTCCAGACCCCGTCCCTTCCTGCTGATGCTCTTATATGACACTGATATATACACACCATAACGTCCATTCCACTCAATCTCCCAGTAACAGCGTCCACTCACACTCTCTCTGCACAACACCTGAGACACATCATCAAATCTGTCTGGATGATCAGGATACGACTGATACCCAAATGTCACTTTTCTTGTCTCCTCAGACAGAATGAGTCCAGTGTTTGCTGTGTTTGGATCCAGTGTGAGAAAACAGGCATCTGAACACAAGAACAGACACATTTATAACACAACAACAATCACTACAGCTGTGTGTGTGTGTGTGTGTGTGTGTAGACGTACATTTCTTCAGTCCTGCTGTAATCCTGGATTCCCCTCTATGATTCACACTAGAAAACATACAGAGAAACATTCAGTCAACAAAAGCTAAGGTACTTGGGGTGGTTGCTAGGCTGTTGCTAAGATACTTAGGGTGGTTGTTAGACTGTTGCTATGTAGTTGCCAGGGTACTTGGGTGGTTGCTATGCAGTTGCTATGTTGTTGCCAAGTACACAAGGTGCTGTGCTGTGCAGTTGCTAGGGTACATGGGGTGGTTGCTGGTAGGGCTGTGTATCTGGATATATCTCATATTCAGTAGAGTGGCCAGATGTCCCAGTTTTCCAGGGACAGTCCCAGTTTTTAGTGTCCTGTCATAGAATAAGTTCCCCGTTTTTACAGCACGTTCAAAACAACCTGTAAATACACTGTAAAAGCCCGACCAATATATGCAGCTGAAAATCATATGATTGTGATTATTTTGACAATCAGAGGGTATTGTGAGCTATTACTGATTACTTGATTGCCTGCCACTATGTAGTACCTTTGTCAGGGATCTGGAAGGAGGACCCAATCGCAGAATGAATGACAAGGGTTTTATTGACAAAACAGACTGATACAAGAGGGTAGTGAGGTGCAAAGGTGATACAACATCAGGAATACAGTAAACAAAGAGACAGCTAGGGAGACCACTGGAACAGCCTCAGACATCCACTGGCAGAATACTATAGCAGCAGAGGGAGCGGGAAGGCCAGGCGGGTGGTGAGAACAGAGCAAGGCACCTTGGAGCTGAGCTCAGATATTTGTGGACCGCAAGCTCTGAAGTAACCTAGATGCTAGGCAAGGGAACCAGAGGGCAGGAACAGATCAGGACAGGAACCCTAACAGCACAAGACACAACAAAGCTCCACAGGAACACAAATTACTCCAAGGAAGGTAGGAGAACAAACTAACAAATATATATATATATATATATATATATATATATATATATATGTATATATATATATATATAATAAAAGTAACAAATAAGAAAGAAACGGTTACTAAATTAACCACATAAAATGCTTAAAAATAAATAAAAAAAAAAATGCAAACAAAAAACAAGACTAAAAGGACTAGATGCATAAAATACAAAGACAAAAATAGAAAGACAATCAAAAAAAAAACAAGGAGCAAGACAAAAACACAGAATACACAGGACTAGACAGGGACTGGACAAGATTAAGGCACAAGACCAACCAGACAAGAGGGAAGGAGAATATACTCACCCACATCCACAGAGACAGAGACAGAAACAGTGAGGGTGAGAATGACAACAAACCGGCAAAAACAAGACGACAAGAGGAACTATAAATAGGGAGGAAAGCACACAAGGAACAATTGAAAGCTACCAGACAAGGACTCAACGAGGGCTAACAAGAGGGTGTGGCGAAAGAAGCTCATGTCTTACAAAAACAACAACAAAGCCATGTGCTAACACATAAGACAAGCATAGAAAAAAAAACAAAATACAAAACAAACAGGGTGTCAGGGCAGGACCCTGACAACTTCACTCTCGTCCAGGTTCTTCATGGCTAAAGCACAATTATTGTCAAAAGAGATGCCATTATTGGTTTCAAGGCAGTAAAATACTAACTTTACAGGTTAGTATTTACCGTCCTGCCCCCCTCCCTGGACCCCTTCCAGTTTGCGTATCGGCCCAACCGCTCGACCGATGACGCTGCACTGCACTCCTCTCAGCACTCACGCACCTGGACAAAAAAGACTCATATGTCCGAATGCTGTTCATAGACTTCAGTTCAGCATTTAACACTATCATCCCCCAACAGCTCACTCAAAAACTGGTCCAGCTGGGGCTCAACACCTCACTGTGTTCAATGGCTGTTGGATTTCCTCACCGGAAGACCACAAGCAGTACGTGTCGGCAGTAACACATCCAGCACCATCATTCTTAACACGGGGGCCCCTCAGGGATGTGTGCTAAGCCCCCTCCTCTTCACTCTGCTGACCCACGACTGTGGTGGGTCTCATTAGCAACAGGGATGAGACAGACTACAGAAGCGAGGTGAGCCGCCTGGCCGAGTGGTGCAAGAACAACAATCTCTCTCTGAATGTGGAGAAGACGAAGGAGATTGTTGTTGACTTCAGGAGAGCACACACTCAGCATGCTCCTCTGACCATCAACGGTGCGTCTGTGGAGAGAGTGAGCAGCACCAAGTTCCTGGGTGTGCACATCACTGAGGATCTCTCCTGGACAAACAACACCACTGCACTGGCCAAGAAATCACAGCAACGTCTTTACTTCCTCCACAAACTGAGAAGAGCAAGAAGGGTTTGCACTACTTTGTCTGGTTTGCACTCTGTGCCATGTGCCTTTACTTGTTTATTTTTTTTTTTTTTTATATATATTATATGTAGAATTGTATTTATTCATATTTTTTTATTTGTATTTTTAAAATTCTACTTTTTGTATTTAATGTTATCTGTTATTCACCAAGGGTCTGAGAGTAACGCAATTTCAATTCTCTGTGTGTCCTGTACATGTGGCAGAATTGACAATAAAGCTGACTTTGACTAAAACAAAGTAGTAGGCTACTGTTTGTGTGCACTGTACAACAGGGCACATGATAAGGTTGGGATTGTTTTGCACACAATATTAAACATTCCTGAAACTTCCGCTGTCACAATTCCAATATGAAAAATACATATGGTACCCTTTTATTCAATACTTTTCGCATCTTCCTTTTGCCAAGATAACAGCTTTGAGAGACCATTCCTTCATCCAGAATGTCTCCAGATCCTTCAGATTCACAGCTACATGTTGGTGCTTCTTCTCTTCAGTTCATGCCACTCATTCTCTATAAGGTTCAGGTCAGAGGACTGGGACAGCAATGGCAGTTATTTTTATTTATTTATTTATTTTTTTGCTCAGTGACCCATTTTTGTATTGAATTCAATGTTTGTTTTTGGATTATTGTCCTGATGGAGGATCCAACCTTGGCCCATTATAAGATTTCTAGCATGGACAGTCAGTTTTTATTTTTTATCTGTTGGTATTTAATTGAATCCATGATGCCATGTATCTGAACAAGATGTCCAGGACCTCCAGAAGAAAATATAGGCCCACAACTTTACACCACAAGACATTACCACAAGATACAGCAGTTTATTTTATTGTACACATGGGGTACTTTTTAATTCCTGTGTGCACCAAACCCTACGTTGTGTCGTTTAGGTTGTTACTGCCTTGTCACAATGTTGCCCTTCAACCACGGTTCAGGGCCATTTCTGAAGGTCGTGCTTAGGCTGTGTGGACAACCACTGTATGACATTTACTCGTCCGATGCGCATTTTAAATTCTAACAGTCCTTTGGTCCATTATTCTTCTTCAAGCCAGGATATGTGAGTATTGCTTCTCTCAGATAAAAATTTAAATTTCCAAACAATACCTACAATTTTAGTGTTCAATGTGAGATTTATTTTTTCTGTTAATGGATGGACAGAATAGCTGATAATTCACATGCCAAGTGTTAGTTTGCGATTGGGTTTGGTGTAATGTTAGCTATATTTTTCAGTATTCAGATATGCTTACTGATATTTGGTGTTGACTTGTGCCTGCCGACTGGATTCTGTGTTTGCCTCTGCCCTCTGGAACTGTTGAACTTTCTTGGACTGTTTTCTCCCTACCGCCTTGCCTTTGACTACGATCACCTGTCCGCCGTATTCTCCCATCAAGAGTCCGCCTCATCGGCCGGTGACCACTGTTTCGCTGCTTTTTTTTTTTATAAATGTTTTCAGATGCCTTTGCTTTTTTTATTTGTAATTTTATATACTTAAACTAAATGACTTAATATATTTACATACTTAATATAATCTATATTGCATTTACTGCATGTAAATGAACGATTTTAATATTAAACAGTATTTAAAAGTATTACATAATTATCCCATGTCTGATATAATACGCAGAAAAAGGCAATATTTATAATCTGGCATAAAAAATACGTGTAGTAAAAATGTTGCCTCACGGTTGATGAATGTCGCGCAACAACGTTGCTACAGCCCTTTCGTGTCTTACATTTCTACGTTGTTACAATGTTGCGAACACGTAGATGGTGACGTTGCCTCTGTAAAAAATGGAATGTTGCACAGATGTTGCCACAAAGTAAATGAGTTTGCTGGGTAATAACTTAATAACTTAAGTTAAAATATATTAATATATAGTGTGATGGAAATTTTTATTTAATGGCCTTAGAATACGTTATAAAAAAGGTACGTTTAATAAAGGCTTGTTCAGAAAAGCGCAGACTAAGGATGCTCAGATCAAAGACTATGTCTCCATGATTAAAGAATCTATACTTACCCAAAAAGTGCTTAAACAGTAGAACTAAGTCATGACAAACCAATAACCAAATCAGTATAACCAATTACAGTAAAGAAGACTTGAGTGATATTGATTTTTACTCAACTACAAGGTATAAATGTACATTTATCTTTCTGTTCAGGGAGTCTCTTGGTTGTTGTGACCAGTGGGCTCCCGGTTGTGAACAAAACTTTTATTCCTGCAAAGAGCAACTTGGGAGTGGTGTCTGGTATATGCTGCGCAGCTGAGGAATAGGAGTACTAAAGACCCTACGCTCAAAAGACCACCGCAAAGACAGTGATAGTGTTGGAGAACTATACAGCCGTCCCCGGGCTGAGGTAACAGGGAACAGCTGAGAAGGGTGGTGAGAGTGTATAGATCCTAAATACCTGTGTGCTCATGTGTGATTGAGGTAGTGATAGTAGCTTCTTGACGGGACGCCGTCACCATACTTCTGGGAAGTATTGGATTATATTGTAAGTATTCGGGGAATTCAGGGAATTAGCTCAAGATACTGTAGTTCTTTGGATTATATTTTAAGTATTCAGGGAATTAGCCTGAGATACTGTAGTTATTATATTAACAACTGTAGTTGTTTGAGTTTTCTGTGGTGAAGTCAGATTAGCATTGGGAATTTCCACGACAACAGTGATCCTGCATTTAAATGTATTACTTAAACAACACATAATAAAGTATGAAAATAACTTGAAAGCTGTTATCAGTAAGTTTGACAGTGAAACACTACTTATACAGACAGCTCATTAGCCGGTGGGCCGGCGGAGTAGTGGCGATCGCCAAGGCGAGGGAGACCTCCCCCATATTAGGCGCTGTTTTAAATTACAGCGCATTCGAAACTAAAAATAGCCCAAAAGTGTGAAGCTGCGGGATCAGCCACCCGCATAGCGCGCTGCGCTTCCGCCACAATGTAAAGTGATAAACAGCGATCAAGTTGCTTGATCCATTCAGATTTAACACAAAATTGTGTCATACAGTCGTGTGATATGAGAACATTAAAGATTCTGTAGGTTCTTCTGGGCTGGCTAAAAAAACAGCCACGACATTAGAAACTACATGATGTGGTAAAGTGGAAAACGCAAATACGTAATTACTGTCAGATTTTTCTATTAGAAATGTAATAGTTTATTATTACTATTTATTTTAGAAACCATATAACCATGGTAATGTTTTCTTGTGGCCACCGTTTTACATTTACATTTATTCATTTAGCAGACGCTTTTACCAGTATCAGTAAGTTTGACAGAAACAGCCATAGTAGTATTTTACTAATACTAATCAGTTAATATCTGGATTCTAAGCAATAATTTATTTCTTTTTAAATGTTTAGTTGTAATTCATTTTAATTGGAGTAAAATATTATTTCAATAAGAGCCTGATTAAAGAGAAATATCTGTGTCCTATATAAATTAGGTGTTTACTACACAATAAAGTTCTTAAAGGGACAGTTCACCCAAAAATAAAAATTGTCATTCTTGGTTACATTCTACAAAAAATCTTTTGTGTTCCACAGAAGAAAGTAAGTCATACAGTTTTGGAACGACATGAGGGTGAGGAAATGATTTTTATTACAGAATGATTTTTTTATTACAGAATTTATTAGCAATAAATTTCTTGCATTCTAGCTCAAAATCAGTGCTTTACTGCATGCATTTACATGTGACAAAATGCATTATTAAGTTTGTTGCATTTGAATTCAGAAGTATCTAACATTATTTGTTTCTGTCCTGTTTTATTTATTTTTTTACTCCAATTGAAGGCGCTATAACCCAACAAAACTTTCACGGGGGAACTTGTGGTCCGGGTGGGCTGGATTTGTCCAGGGCTGAATTTTAACCCCAGTCCAGCCCTGCCCGCACCTATACTTTTTGCAGTGCACTCAGGTGGTTGTGCCAGGATGAGAACATAATGATGAACATTTATTTTTGATAATTATTGTTTTATTTCAGTTAGGTTTTTCTAACTGTTGTTAATTTCGTTTAATTTTTTTATTTACATTTCATTTTTTTACATTTCTTTGTTTGTTTCTTTCTCTCTTTTCCTTTTTTTGCCTAATTGCTTTTATTTTCGTTAAATACTGTTTTTAATGCAACATTTTACCGTTTAAACGTGTACAATATTTCTTACGTTTAAACTCGTTTAACAAGAATTTTAGAAGTAAAAATTAAATAATCGTCGTAAAAAGACCGATGCGGCTTGTTTAGATGACTGACATTTCATCTCTTTAGTATGCTTTGAATTAAATAAAATGATTTACAGCAAATAAACAGTTATATAGATTACGAGTTCTATGAGGACGTGAACGCTTTCACGAATCATTTTAATTAGTTTAGAGTTCATTTCATTAGTTCATTAGTTTCAGGTCTATAGCCACAAACCAATCTTGTTCCCTGACACATGTGATCATGTGTTTAAGAGTTAGCATCTTGAACAGGAGCTTGTGCAGAGCCCGATTCAAGACTCTCAAATCTTATATTGGTCTGAGTCCACCACCCTTTTTGGATACAATGAAGTAGGGGCTGTAAAACCCTTTCTTTATTTCTGGGACTGGCTCTATCGTACCCTTCGCCAGAAGGGTTGCGACTTCCGCTGGAAGGACCGCAGCATTCTCGCCCTGAAATATGGTGAATCGAATGCCACTGAACTTGGGCGGATGCCTTGCAAATTGGATTGCGTAACCGAGGCGGATGGTTTTGAGAGGCCAACAAGAGGGTAGCTTGAGCCAATCCTTTAGAAGTCTCAAGGGAACCACTCCCGACGAACTGGGGTGGGGACCATGTGACTGGTCTGAGCTGAAAACACTATGGCTGGGGATGAGAAGCCCCGTAGGCCCCCGGGTGTTTGCTCAATGAATTTGCCAAATGGGTTTTGACCAGTAAATCGCCTGAACTCAGAGGACTGTCTGGATGATGAGTTTGGTGTTGTAGAACATGTGCAGACACAGTGTGTGTGTGTGTGTGTGGGCCGTCGCATGGAGGGCCAAGCACACTGTGAATAATGCCAAGAGAAAAAGGAAATTGCTCTTTTATTTACCATGTCGTGGCCATCTGCCAGATGGCAGACAGTGGGGATGGAGTCGAATCCACGACTCACCCCCTTAGCAGGTCCCTCTCCTCTGGGCTATCCATCTAAGGAACGCTTCAAAGCCTGACAAGGGTTCCTTGTATCCTAAGGACGAGCTAGTGGCGCCACCTTCCTGCGAGAACTGGACCGCTGGGCGGGTCTGGCTGAGCCGTTGTGGCAGGGGGCCATCCTAGGCATGGAGCAGGCGGGGGCTGCTGCTTCGGGGCAGGATCTTATCTCGGGCCAGGTTCAATCACAGATGGCGATCCTGGACCACCATAGTAGACCTCCCCAGAGCCTGCGCCGTGACCTTTGCAGATCAAAGAGAGAATCCGGTCGCTGAACACAGTTCCTGCACCATCTCTGGGTCGGGAAGATTTGCCTCATACCCGGAAGTAGAAGGACCAGAACGGGAAGCAGTTGAAGCGGCCTCTTAGTGAAGAACGCAACTTGCAAGTGGAGTGTGCCCAAAGGTATGTCCACACAAGCGGGACGCACCCTTAGCGAACACTGCTTTAGCATGATCACGCCCCATGCACTGAAGACAACGATCGTGCCAATCGTTAGGGGAAAGGTAGAAACCGCAGCCAGAAGGACATGGATGAAAAAAGCATAATGAAATCCAACCGTGTCAGCTCTTTTAGGAAATTTCACTCTTTTAGAGGAAAATCTTCTCTTTAGATCTCTGTTGAAGCACCCAGGGGGCTTTCACTGCAGCTACCTGAGTCTGAGAAGGGGGAGACCGCTGCCCATGCCTTAGATCCGATGAGGAACAGGTGAGTTTGCTGCTTCTCACAAAGAGACGCTGCATTCGGCCACGAAGAATGGAATGAATGAGCAGATTGCATGCTGGCCTATTTAAACCCGGATATCCGGGCCGTGGCCAGCTATGCAAAATCTGCACACCCAATTTCATTGGCCTTTTCTCAAGATATTAGATGTCTTTTGGCTCCCAAGAGTGACCCCTAGTGTCGTATCATTCGACACAATGCCAAAGTGAACGACAGATGGGGAACCTAATCATATAGTTAACTCGTAGGCTTATATAATAAATGGTTTTTTAAACATAATATTATTTAGAGTTTTTATTTATTTTGAAAAAATCCTCTTTATATTATAATTTATATGGTCTAATCAGAGGTGTAATAAGGGTCACTGACATAATTTCCTGTTTGGAAAGAAAAGAAACTCAGTATGTGTAAGAGAAGACATCTGTGATGTGGACCTGTTTGAAGTGATTGTTATATGAAATATAAATTATACTGCTGTTTAACCTCCTGGGGTCAAAGGGGACGCCGGCGTCGCAAGTTGCATGTTTTAAAGAGAGAAGCAAAAGGAACCTAAAATGCTCTGAAATTTCCGATCGATCGTATAAGAGTAATATATAATTTAAATCTGTAACGGGTCTACTTTTATTTGTGTGCACTCACAATATCAGCAAAACATTATGCTTTTGCAAAACAAAGAAAATAAACAGGGTTCGCATTCAGCAGTCTCAGTCTCCACACATTTTTGAAATGCGTCTTTTAAATGAACGATTACGTGACACACACACATTATTGACATACCTATCGAAAGCCTGATATTTCTACTTAAAACAAATATTATCTGATGAAGTAATCCTTATGAAACCAACACGATGTCCAGTCTCTCCTGTCTGCTTCATTGTTTTTAATTAGATCACGCCCACAAGCTATTCTCGCTTTTCATATTATAATCGTCTACGTGAGGGCGCCAAAATAGACGCCCACATCACGGTAAACAAAGAAGAAAGACATTTATTCCAAGTTCATCTGGCCTACATGTCCTTTCTGGGAGAAGATGCGCTGTCAGGAATAAAACTTACTTCAGAAGATGAACATTATGTGAGACACGGCGCGATCCAGCAGAGGAGATATTTACATGAGTAAGTCTTTCTTTTATTAGCCTACTTGTTACTGTGACAGAATGTGTACACATTTTACCAGTTAAGACTTTTGCAAAATATAATTCCTGACTACAGCAAGTGAAACATTATGAAGTACATATATATATATATATATATAGTAAGATTAGTAAGATTTACTTGTTTCACTTGTTGAACAGAATTCAGAAAATAGTTTTCAGAAATGACACCAATTCTATTCACATCTCTGTGGTTAGATCACATATTGTGTATTTTGTTTTATGTAGATTTTAATACTGTGTTGTAAATAAACTACAAATAAGCTAAAACTCCATTGTTTGACTCTTCTCACATTTTCTTACCTGACATTTTCAATAATGGGCCATTAGGGAGGGCTCTTTGTCTCTCAGGTGTGAATTGCTAAATCTTCATGGGCCATTGCCACTCCCATGCATATTCCCTTTCGATCACAAAACATGTTTTAGAAAATTTACATAAATATATTGTTTTCCCTGAACGAGTGAACAAGATGATTTTCACATCATTTGGTTGAAAAAATTCTAGCTTACCACATCCAATTCTCAAAAGTCTTGTGAACAAATGTTCTGTATGTGTTTCATTGCTTTATTTCAGTGACTTCAAAACTTTAGTTTTTCACTAACCATGCATAAACGTAGTTTTCTCAAAAACACAAACATGTACATTTCTTTTGCTTACATATTATTGTAGCCCAATATGTGTTGATTACAATGTACTCAGATTTAAGCCATTAATATGTTTTTAAAGATACTGAAAAAAGCACAAATGTCAGGGCTAGGGCTGCACGATTAATCGCACGATATTGTGAGGCGCGCTTAGTCAATGAAGCCGGTACTTTGATTAGTAGTAAAGCTCCATCATGTGCGTTCAGCTGGAGCGGCAAATAATACACAGAGCCGTAAATCACTGACAAGCTACGCCAAATCGCGCTCATAATTCGTTTATGCCCTTCTGATGCCAAAAATGGACCAAAACGTTATTACAATCACGTGGAACTATTATGCAAAGGCATAGGTCCCCTACCATCCCGTATATTCAATGTATTCTATGTAATCGTTTCTTTTCTCTATGCATTATGTGCCTTAGTAAACAAAGTTACCAAATGTGTATCCTGTATGTAACATACTCGTGTTTGGTGTTGAATGAATGATCTCAATGAGTGCAGCTCGATTGAATGAACAAGAAATTGGAATTGTGTACATTACATGCATCATAATAGTTTATTTGAAGTTAATTACCAACTTGCAGAGAAGTCCGTTACTCTAATAATTCATGCATCAGGAGGAGCTGCCAGGGGCGTGGCTCAGCCCCGCAGCAATATTCGATTGGACCCTAGTATCATGGGATATACTTAGGCGGCCCACTTAAAAACCCATGTTTCTAATGGTTCAGTGCTTTTTGCCATTGCTTTTTGCCATTGCCTTTAGTCGTCGCTTTTGGCCTTTCGTCGTCGCTTTTGGCCTTTCGCCTGCCGTGGTTTGAGTGCTTTTCACCTGCGCTCGCCCGCTTGACCAAGCACGCGATTGTGCCATCAAAACTCTACAGAACAAACTGAAACTTTGTGACTGCCAAACTCTTTAAAGTCTCGCAACTCCGACGCAGAAGAGCTCCGAGCGCATCAAGCAGAGTAACCAGGCAACCAAAGACCGGCAAAGCAGCTCAAGCTGTCCAACCCTCATCTTCGAAGAATCCCCAAAGACGTCATCTAAAGACCAACCAGCAACCAACCAGAATCTCTGCCTAGACAAGCCCACAGAGGGAAATCCTCTGCCTAGACAAGCCCACAGAGGGAAATCTTGTGTGGTTTTCTAAGGTTGCGATTTAAGAGCTAGTAGCAGATACTAGAACATTTGGGGTTCTCTTCAATTCAGTAATTTCTCATCCCTGGAACTGTATGAGTGTACGTGTGAATGAGTGTGTGTGTGTGTGTGTGTGTTTGTGTGTTTGTGTCTTAGTAGATTAGTTTTGTGTCTTAGAGTAGTTCAATAAATTATTGTTTCATTGAAAGAAGTGTCTTGACTTTTATGTTCACAAAAGTTCTATCTGTGTTCAGATCAAGCTACCTAGCTTTGAAATTTCCTAACGTAAAATTTTGGTTTATTTATGATCTTGGCCATGAGCATAATATAAACCTCTGAGTTGATAAAGTATACGGAATTAACCACTATCATTATAAATTTGAGCTTAATTCCTACAGCAATATAATTATCCTGACATGCAAGTGCTGTTACATTTCATACTGTTCTGCTTGGTTTAAAGAGATAAAGACACAAGAAGATCAAGATCTGCCCTTACTGATAATAAGACCTCTGGTAGTCAGTCGACTACTACTAGTTAAACAGTAGCTCTATTTTCTTCATTCACTTAGGTCAGAGGAAAACCTATCCCTAACTGAGACTGAAAGGTTTTTTTTTCTCCATTTCTGTCACCTGATAAAGTTTGGGTTCTTTGTCACTGTCACCTCCTGGCTTGTTTAGTTGAAATCTGAAAGTCACGTAACTTTTAGAAATGTATTGATATGACTGCACTGACTAAAGCCATCATATGAGGACAAAGCTTCAATTGAATTAAGCTGCACTATATTCTTCTGAAGAGCTGATTTACAGCTGAATAGCATCCTGCAACATCGAGACTGGTATTAAACTGAATTGAATTGAAAGAAATGAATGTGACTTGACTTATTATTTTGTGGTGGACTGTTGTCATTTGTGTTCCCTGTGTTTTTTTCTCACAAAATGGTTTTTTGGTCACAAAAGCTAAGAAACATTTTCCAGAGTGCTGTCCTGCCCAACTTTTTGTTGAAACTGTTGTGTATTCTTATGGTTGAGTGTGAGTTTTTTCTTCTTCTTTTTTTGCAGTGCAGGTAATGTCAACTAATTTACTTGTAATATTCAAGGTTAAGGCTTTTTTTGTTCCTTCATTTACAAGTTGTTAATGTTTGCAACATAAATTATAATTTTGAATGTTTCTACCTTTTTTAAAAGCTGTAGGAAGGTGGCTGCCATTTTTGTTGTATTTTGACTGTGTGCTCCTGTTTTGTCACCAGTCAGGGAGTTACAGTAATGTTTTCTTGTTAATTTGTTTTGTCTGATCAGTTTAATTAAGATTTTACTCCTCAGACCAATGCTCTTTAAAACCTTTATATTGTTGCATCCTCTAGAAACTCCTAGACTCATTAGATATACAGAGACACTAAAAAGTTTAATAAGTAAACCCAAAAACTACCCCTGCTTGACATACTTGAGTTTGTCCAGTGAGCAGTTTGGGTCCTTCAGTTTTTCAGAAAGCAGCTTGACTCCTGAATCTCCTGGGTGATTGTAGCTCAGATCCAGCTCTCTCAGGTGTAAGGGGTTTGAAGTCAGAGCTGAAGACACATAATGACAGCCTTTCTCTGTCACCATACAGCCAGACAACCTACAAAAACATACAACAGTCCACATCACATTAGTGTGTTAGTTATTCCTTTTAATATTGAAATGATTATTCAGTAAAAACAACTGGTCACAAAAAAGATAATTTTGTGCTCATTTAGCATTATCAGGAAGAAACAAATATTTCCCCAAATCATTGGAAATCATATATATTGCATTTAAGTGCAAAAATAAAGCGTTGGATATCTCACACAAACAATAATGGCACAATACTGCTCCTGAAATCTTATGTCAACAAAGTGAAAGAAAGAATATAAAGATAAGATTTAAAAACAAAACTTCTAATGTTCTAAAATGAAATAAGATTCTCACAGTCGCACTTGTAAACACAACACTGAAATCCACACTTGAAGATTTTAAGCCTGATTTTGAGCCTGATTTGCACCCCTAAGCAAGATAGCAAGATTCAAGGCTTGTTGCAAATGACTTTTTTTCCAAAAAAAAAAAAATCCTCAATTGTGTGGTGTCATTATGATTTATTTACTGCTCCTGATCACGTCAGAGCTCGCAAGATCCCAAATCATAAATATCAAACATGTTTGATACACTATATTGCCAAAAGTATTGGGAAACCCGCTTCTAATGAACAGGTTTGACTACTTTAGTAATTTCCATGAGTACTAATCTTATTTTTTAAGCATATAATGATATTCTAGGGAATTGTATCCTTCTAAATTTTATAGCAACAGTTTGGACAGGACCGTTATTTATTCTAACATATGTGGAAGAAAAATATCTTATGTGCTTATGAAACATTGTGTAAGTGTCTGCTTTATCTAAACTTGCTCTGAAGATGACATGAGAGAAAGGTATCAGGGCCCCAAAACAAAGATTTGAGCCTTGGGAGTATGATATAGTAGAATGCGTTTCTCTGTTCCTTACTATGTGTGAAAAAATACCGGCTGTTAAGAGATGTAACCTTGAAGGCTAGGGAAGAGATATAAAGGTGGAGGAAACCCTCCCCTCTTGGTCACACTCTGCAGCAACCTGTGTTTCTGTATGTGTGTCTGACATTTCTTGCAAGAAATAAACCTTTGAAAAGAGTTGTTTTATTTTTGCCACGACACATGACAATGCCTCTGTGTATATGGCGAGGTTCATAGAGAAATGTTTGATTTAGTCAGTGTGGAAGAAGAAAAATAGCTTTTTCTATTCTAAAGAAGGGGGTGTCCCAATACTTTTGTCCATATAGTGTATGTACAAGTCATTGGTGTTTGGTAATGAGTTTTTGGCTCAAGGTCTGCATTCAAAGTCACACCAGAGCTGTTCAGCTGGGATTAGAACTTGGCTTTACACAGACCAGTCAAGTTCTTCCACACTGAAACACTTGTGTGGAAGTCAAGTTTTTCCACACAAATTCTTGACATGATCTGAAACACTTATCTTCATAGAGGCCAACCTACTTATAATTTCCTTGGAAGCAGATGAGGGTCCAAAGACGACACTCTGTTTTATAACTATTTAGGTGAAGAAAATTGCTTGCCAACCAGTCTCTTATCTCACCTAAACACTGAACAATTGAGAGCTGTTTGGATCTACTGGAATGTATAACTGGGTGTCATCTGCATATAAATGATACATAATGTTATATTTACAAAGAATTGCACCCAAGGGGCCCACATATAATGAAAATAAAACAAGCCCAAGTACAGACCCCTGCAGCACAGAGTTTCCTGCAAACTGTCATTCTGAGACGTTAGTTTCTTGTGTGTCAGTGAATACAGTGTCACACTTCACTCGTATATTGTATACGTGTAAAATCAAACATTTCTATACTTGTCAGAGCCATGTTAATTTTTCGACCCTAGCTAGAATGCTAAGGGCATCCTGCACACAGCCAGAGAGGATAAACCTCACATTTCAATCTTTAAGTCATAAAACTTTTTTTGTTTAGTCAAAACTATAAGTCAAAATGATCAAATATATTTTTATCTGCTCCAAACAGTTCTACATAAACTAACATGATTTCTAAAAATCTCAACACTTAGGATAATATGAAATTGTAAAATCCACTGTTTGACAGAAGGTGGCGCATTTCCCTGGTAACTACTGTAAAAAAAAAAAAAAAGCAGCGTTTATGAGCACTGCTTTATTGTGCATTACAGGGTGGGAAGATGAAAAGAAATGCCAACGAAACTTTTCTGAAGACAGTTGGTTCCTCCTTATGCATTCATACAATTAATTAAATTATACATTCTTTCATATAATTTCTCTTAGCAGTCTGCCTTCTGCCATAATTTCACACAAAACGAAGCCTTTGTGGGACTCTTCATTGCTTAAGGCGAGACACTGCAGGTGAATAAGGTTAAAAAACAAAACAAATAGTTATTGCTTACCCAGTTGATTGATTACACTGATAATTGCAAAAAATGCATTTTTTCTATGTTAGGTATAAATATTTAAAGGTAATTAAATATGCACTAATTTGCATACATTTCTAGTACAAAAATGTAAACACTGGATAAAATCAGTTTCAAAATTCTTGTTTAATTTTTTTGACATTTTAGAGTCAAAATTTTTACAGAGGGAATTGAGTATCTTTTTTTTTTTTTTGTATTTTTTATCCATAATTTGAAAATACTTACAACAGACAGAAAACATAATTTTCACATTTTTGGGGGAATATAAAGTTATAATATAAATTGTATATAATCAAGCAAATTATATGAACAAATCCCTCTGTAAAAAAACAGGAATAAAAATGTGAAGTTTGGTGTGTGTAAGTGCTACTGGAGTGGAGATTTGTGGCTCAGTGTAGGAGAAAAAACTCATTTTGAGAAAACAGGATTTTAAATGATTAATTGTAATTGAAGTCTATTGTCACAAAATAGATAAAGTGCTATAAAAGAACAGTGTCTTTTGGATGTTTTCTTTCCACTAGTATGAAAAAAACACTTCATGAAAAACCGAAAAGCCTAAAATCTCAATTTGACAGATGCCTGAAAAAACTGTTTTTGCCTGCAGTGTCTCCCCTTAATGCTCTGTAGTAACCTATTTTCCACAAGTTTTTCAAACTGCAATCATCGAATACCGGTTTAATTATAATTAAAATACTAAACGGGATAGTTACCTCATGGCCGATATGTCAAAACAAATAATTAATTTGAATTTAAATTCTCTGTTGTGTAAATCAGTTTTTCTGGTTATCAAATGAAGGCATAAAACATTGATTTAATTTATCTTTTAATTGTTAAAAATAAAACACATTTTATTTTTTGACAAATAAAGGGGATTAACTATTAAAATGAAAACATGGAGGAAATATTGTGTAATTATTTATTTAAAAAGTAATGTTTTAAAGGTGCCATAGAATGTGTCACGAATCTGGTCGGTGACCTGTGTTCCGCTCACCACCAGATGTCGCCCTCGCTCTATCATTACACTCAGACTGTTGCTCCACACCCCGGACTACATCTCCCAGTATCCATCACGCTGATTGCGTCAACTCATGTGACCAATCAGCAGCTCTATAAAAGCCCCGGACTTTCCCCATGCAAACCACGGAGTATTGTGAGTTTATTATTGTTAGCGTTCCCTAGTTTCCTGGTTCCCAGTGTTTTGTTCTCCTGCCTGGTTATCTCGTTTTCGACTGTCTAGCCACCTGCCTTTTCGGACTCTCGCTCTTATTTATTGGATTATTCTCTTCGTCTTGCCTGTGATATACCTGTCTGCTCCTGTTTTGACCCTGCCTGTACGACCATGTCTTTGTCTCGTCCTAATAAAAGCTTGCAAGTGGATCCGCTCGCCTCTCGTCTCGTTTACCCTGTTACAGAATACTGTGTCACACAAGGATCCAGCAGCTTCACTCCCGGACATTCAACAGATATGGATACCGACAGGATACTATTCAGGATAAAACAAGGACCGCGCACACTCGAACAACACATCCGTGAGTTTTTGGCCATCGCTAATTATTCCACTCTCCCGGACTGTACCATTATTGAAATATATTGTGGTGGTGTTAACGAGCCACTGAGGGCGAGACTAAGACTCGAGGGTCCGCGTTCATCACTTGTGGAATTTCTGAACTTTGCCTTATTGTGTGTGGGCTCGCCATGTACTGTGGAGGAACGCAACAACGTGGACATGGCAGCCGCGCATCCCCCTCGCAGATTGGCGGTAACGCCGGATCACGATGCCACAAACAAGTTTCTCGCCTGGATCGCTCGTGAAATGGCGGCCGTGTCGGAGCGCGTTCATACCCTGGCGGCGACAACAGAGCCCGTGCACAAAGTGGCGGCGACTGCGGTGCCCGTTCACAAGATGGATGCGGCGCCGGCGCGCGCTCACAAGATGGCGGCAACGGCGGAGCCCGTTCACAAGATGGCGGCGAGAACAGAGCTCTGTCACGTCACAGCCGCCATACCAGAGCCATATAAAGCTGCAGCTGTATTTCCTGAGTCAAGTCAAGTTTCTAAGTCAAGTTGCAGCTGTGTTTCCCAAGTCACGTCTCGTCTGACCTTCCAGAGCCCCGTCACGTCTCGTCTATCTGTCCAGAGCCTCACCATGTCTCGTCTGACCGCCCAGAGTCAAGTCACGTCCCGCCTGACGGCCCAGAGTCAAGTCACGTCTCGTCTGACCTTCCAGAGCCCCGTCACATCTCGTCTATCTGTCCAGAGCGTCGCCTGTCCCGCCTCCGGCTCCGCCCTGGAGGGCTCTTGCGTCGCCTGCTCCGCCTCCGGCTCCGCCCTGGAGGGCTCCTGCTCTGCTTCCGGCTCCGCCCTGGAGGGCTCCGGCTCCGCTTCCGGCTCCGCCCTGGAGGGCCCCTGCTCCGCCTCCGGCTCCGCCCTGGAGAACTCCTGCTCTGCTTCCGGCTCCGCCCTGGAGGGCCCCTGCTCCGCCTCCGACTCTGCCCTGGAGGTCTCCTGCGCCTCCTGCTCCGCCTCCGGCCCCGCCCTGGAGGGTACCTGCTCTGTCGGTCCTGCCTCGATCACCGGGCCCTCCACATGGACCTGGCCCTCCAGCCCTCGCCCTGTCTCGCTCCCGCCCCACCGCTCCCCTGGACTGTTGTTTCCTTCAAGCGTCTGGAAGCCGCTCCTTGGGGGGGGCTATGTCACGAATCTGGTCGGTGACCTGCGTTCCGCTCACCACCAGATGTCGCCCTCGCTCTATCATTACACTCAGACTGTTGCTCCACACCCCGGACTACATCTCCCAGTATCCATCACGCTGATTGCGTCAACTCATGTGACCAATCAGCAGCTCTATAAAAGCCCCGGACTTTCCCCATGCAAACCACGGAGTATTGTGAGTTTATTATTGTTAGCGTTCCCTAGTTTCCTGGTTCCCAGTGTTTTGTTCTCCTGCCTGGTTATCTCGTTTTCGACTGTCTAGCCGCCTGCCTTTTCGGACTCTCGCTCTTATTTATTGGATTATTCTCTTCGTCTTGCCTGTGATATACCTGTCTGCTCCTGTTTTGACCCTGCCTGTACGACCATGTCTTTGTCTCGTCCTAATAAAAGCTTGCAAGTGGATCCGCTCACCTCTCGTCTCGTTTACCCTGTTACAGAATGCATTAATACAATATTTTAAATTCTTCTTTGATATCTACATAGAAGGTTTTACAAGTCGGTTTTACAAGTCCATTTACAACCCTAGGATTTGTCCCTAGAATTAAATGGTCTGTTATTACCTTATTTGGAAGGTTCATGAATAATAATGATGAGCTCTGCTCTGATTGGCTGTTTCACAGAGCGGCTCATTTAGCTCTCACACAGCAGGAAGGAAACACATGGAGGAAAATATATATTTAATTACGGAGCTCGAGATGCTATTAATATGCGGGGCATTGAAACTGCCATTTTAAATGCACTATAACTTTTTACTTTCACTTTTGAGATTTGCGTTGCTCTGTGTAACGTTACACTACAGCGGAGGTACTTAGCACATTTGACAAGTTTAGATGCTGTCAGCGGTGATCAGGATCTGGAAATCATTTGCCATCGTCCGCGCAGTCATCGCTCCTTACTCTGTTTATGTGGTAAGTGAAATTTTATGTACCGCAATGTAACAGGCTACCGTTAGCAAGAAGCTAACCGTGTCCCTTTAGTGGCTTGCCTTATTTTATTAGAACACCTTATTTGTTTTCCGTACCTTTCTGAGTACAGACACCAACCCATCTCTGCACTTAACATCTCCTGCACAACCTGGAACATAACATTTATTTCCGTGATCTGCCATTTTCACTATTGTCCTAGCTTTGTGTTTTCACAATAGCCTACCCACAGAACTTCTGATGATTTGGCTATGGAAATGTTGGGGGTGTGAATATTAATGATCCCTAGACTATAATATCATAGTCTGTGTTATATTGGAATTGGCCTCTTTTTCAGTGGTCTTTTGCAAACACCAGATTTATATAAGAAGGAGGAAACAATGGTTTTTCAGACTCACGGTATGTCATGTCCATGTACAGAACTGTTATTATTCAACTATGCTAAGGTAAATTACAGTTTTCCATTCTATGGCACCTTTAATAATTTTATTATTTATTGTTTTTGTATTCAAGTTAAACCAAACGTTCATTTTGACAGGTTGCTGTGAATTCCTTTAAATTTCTGTGTATGTGATCTGAGGCTAGTTTTACTAAATTTAAACATTAAAATGCTCATGAAGTGACTCTCAGAGCAGTTCTGGAGATGGTGTTTATGTATTTATGTCCTCATTTAGTGAGACGACAGATACTAAAACCACTGTGCGCATTAGTATGTGTGTAGTAAACGAAACTGCGCGTCTGTGTTGTAGGATCTCAGCATGAATCAAAAAATTCAGGCGATTCGATTAAAAGTTTTGAAACACTTCTACAGACCCAAATGCCACAAGAGGCCCCATCATAAATCTTATGTTTGATACCCTGGTGCCAGCCAGCCTGAAATGGGGGTGGTCCACTCCCAGTTGCCAGATTAGAGCCACAAGCAATCCACAGGAAGGCCACAACAAACAAACAAAAAACAGAACAGGCCCGTTATGGGCAACACTGATTTTAATTCTGGCCCAGATCCAACACCTTGTTCCAGCCCACATATATGTCCTGATTGGTAAAATCATCCCAACCCAAGTTTTGCACAATCAGCATTTCAAATGTCTAAGATAAATATTCAAAGACACATTCTAAGATTTTAAAAACAGTTCTTCACAAGTTTGAACCTAAATGCTTCTTGCTCAGACTCTACGTACACAAGAGCTATCCTTATAGTGAACTTCTATTTTTTGCTGCACAGAACACATATAAAAAACTACTATTAAAAGCATGTTTCAATAAATAAAATAAAATAAATTGCTGGTTATGTAGGCTTCTTAAGACTCATATCCAGATCAGTCTCCATCAGTTAACTGTGTTGAATCCTACTAAAAGTAGCCAAAATATTTAGGCCATATTTACAATTTCAAAGTTGCATTTCAATTAGCCAGTGTCAAGTGCTACATTCAAGCCATACGTGGCCTTCATCTGTTTTATGATATATGGGGCATATTTGCCATGTCAAATGTGGGACAAGTTAGGCTTACACACTGATTAGCCAATTTTTTACTGGGCCATATATTTGATAAAAGTGGCCCAAATTGTTATTAAATATTTAGCAATATTTGTCATTTCATATGTGGGCCACTTTAGGCTCAATGCAACACTAACCAGTGCTTACTATGCCATATTTTTACCAAAACTGGCCCAGGTACGTTGTAGGATAACTAGGCCACATTTGTGGCATCATATGCTGGCCACTTTAGGCTCACAGCCACATTAGCTAGTCTTTACTGTGCCATATCTTTGCCAAAACTGGCCCAGATAAGTTTTAATATACCTGGGCCACATTTGCTGAAACATATGTGGACCACATTTGGTTTACACCCTGATTACTGTATAAGTAGCATTTTGTTAATTATTTTATGGAAAAACAGTTACCTCAGTATCTCCATCTGACAGTTTGGACTCTTTAGTCCTTCAGAAAGAAGCATCACTCCAGAATCCTGCAGGTCATTGTTACTTAGGTCCAGCTCTCTCAGGACAGAGTTTGATAATTGTAAACCTGATGACAAACTGCCACAAGTCTGAGCAGTGAGATTACATGTGGAAACTCTGAACAAGAAGAACACAGTAATTGCAAACAGAATTAATTTTAACAGTGTAATTTATTTATTTATTTTATAAATAAATAAATAAATAATCAAGTATTTCAAACTCAAACCTCAACATTTCCAGTTTAGAGTTTGGACTCTTCAGTCCATCAGAAAGAAGTTTCACTCCAGAATCCTGCAGGTCATTGTTACTCAGATCCAGCTCTCTCAGGACAGAGTTTGAGGATTTCAAAACTGATGACAAACTAGCACAAGTCTGAGCAGTGAGATTACATTTGGAAAATCTGAACAAAAAGAACACAGTAATTGAATACAGAATTAATCTTTACATTGTGATTTTTAAATAAACAAACCAACAAACAAACAAGTATTTCAAACTCAAACATGAATATCTCCAGCTTAGAATCTGGACTCTTCAGTCCATCAGAAAGATGCTTCACTCCAGAATCCTGCAGGTCATTGTTACTCAGATCCAGCTCTTTCAGGACAGAGTTTGAGGACTGTAGAGCTAAAGACAAACTTTCACAGGACTGAGCAGTGAGATGACACCCACACAGCCTGTGAAAAGAACAAAACAAACAGCCATATTAATGTACATTTATTCGATAGGTTATATAGTTTATAATCTGGAGTGAATGTTTGTACTGAATAACACTTTATATTAAGAATACAATAAAAAACACTTAAATAATTTCAAGTAGTTAATAAACTGTAGTTAATACATGAAAAGACTATATACAAATAGTGAGTTCATCACTGATTGGCGCCGTAATTAACGTGTTTAATTACTCATATGTAAAGAGTTAGATAATGCTTTGTTGACAGCTTATTAAATACACTGTTAGAAATCAATGTAGATTTAGCAGTACAGTACTGTAAAAACCTACCATACAATACCACATTTATACATTACAGTAAAATACTGTAATTTATATTGCATTCTGGGTAATTTTGACTTGGCGGGAATATTTTTACAGGATATTTTAGTGTTGCTGTAATCTTGCTGTAGCCTGATTGTATAATATGAAGGTAAAACAGTAGCAAAACTCGAGACCTTGTTGATCTGAATGTAAAAACTTGTCATATTAATATACATATTTGTAGGTTTAAATGTACACTCACAGCTCTATTGTGAAAAGCTGAATCTTTTGATTTGCACACACGGACAATAATCAAAACACCCATGTTTTGAAGTTGAAGTTGCAGATCAATAGTTACAAATGTGTAGGATGACATTCACATATGTGTACGACATATTTACTTTTGCACTTTACTTCAGTTTTGCTGTACAAGGTCAAATCGACACTTAAAACCTCTCAAATCTGACAGTAGAAGTTCAAATCCTAGTGCTTTGACTTTTGCTACTCCTTTTGTGGTATTCCTGTTGCAAACCTCACTTGTGCACTTGTAAACACTGATGCGAGAGAGCAGAGCCAGGGGTGGGGCTGGGGTGTGAATAAAGACATTTTATTGGCCGATGCCTGAGCAATGAACACCACCAGCCATTGCGACTTGCTGTTTGGAAAGAAAAAATGTAATGCATATGTATCGTTATTTATAAAACACTATGAAACTATTTTCATTGAATATCCTTAGCTTTTACAGTTTAAGCATATAATGATATTCTAGGGAATTGTGTGATTCTAATTTTATAGCAACGGTTTGGACAGGATCCTTTTCTTTTCTAACATGACAATGCCTCTCTGCATAAGGCAAGCTTAAAAAAGAAATTATTGATTAAGTCACTGTGGAAGAACTTGACTGGTCTGTATAAAGTCCTAATCCTGGCTAAACACCACTGGTGTGACTTTAAATGCAGACCTTGAGCCAAAAACTCATCACCAAACACCACTGACTTGTATATGCACTATATATGTACAAACGTATTGGGACACCCCCTTCTTTAGAACACAAAAGGCACTTCCAAAACCGTGGCAACAAATATGGAAACATGATTATTGCATTTAAAAATTGTATTTCCATCTCTGTTGCAACAGATTTTAATTGGTCTAAAATGACTGTACTTACATGTACACGTCATTGGTGTGATGAGATTTTAGCTCAAAGTCTGCATTTAAAGTCACACCAGAGGTGTTCAGCTGGGATTAGGTCTTGGCCCTATGCAGACCAGAGTCAAGTTATTCCACACTGAATGAATCAATCATTTCTCTATGAACACAGCCTTGTGCACAGAGGCGTTGTCATGTTGGAATAGAAAAGGCTCCTATTCAAATATATGTATATGTGTGTGTGTATATATATATATATATATATATGGGATGTCAGTAAAAAATTGTCATAAGGGCATCTAGTAGTTAAAATCTAGTGGTTGAATATAATCATTCTGGCCACCAAATGCCTACCAAGCAGTGCTACCAAGCAGTTAATCATTCTGGAACTCACAGTTCCCTGGGAAGAACGCATGGAGGAGGCTAATGAGAGGAAGCGTGCCAAGTACCAGGAGCTAGTGGAGGAGTGCAGGAGCCAAGGCTGGAAGACCTACTGTGAACCCCTGGAGGTGGGATGCCGAGGATTTGCAGGGCGGTCCCTCTGCAAAGTGCTCACCATGCTAGGCCTCACCAGTGAGGCAAAGAGGAAAGCCATTAGGTCTGCAACTGAAGCCGCAGAAAGAGCCACAAGATGGCTTTGGATCAAGAGGGCTGATCCGTGGATGAATGCTGCTGGGACACAGGCCGGAGTCTGATCAACTCTGGTCGGGTCGCCTGGGTGAGGGTGTCTGATGTTGAAAGACCCGAAACACCCAGTGACCCCAGGTTACATCATTGATGATGTGTCCAAGCGCATCAGCAAGATGTATCTTTCACATGTTAAAATCTAGTGGTTGAATATAATCATTCTGGCCACCAAATGCCTCTAATTTGCCTCTTTGCACTTGCACATTTTCCCTATTTTAACACTAAATACTACAATAAATGTAATATAAATAATAAGCATATTAGAAAATATTATACTTTAAATGGTCATTCACGGATCATAATTATTGCACATATTATTTAGTACCAAAATCTCCTCAAAATATTAACTAAACAGAACTGAGCTAAAATGTAGTAAAATTATTGGTTAAAAGTTACACTTAAGATGTCTGGTCACATTTGACTGCCAAGGAGTATGAGAACATATTAATGCTGTCTCATTCCCTAGAATAAAATGCTATTGTAAAGTGTATAGCGTGTATATCAATGCACAATCAATGCACATTATGTGTTAATAATTACTTGAAATTGCTGCAAATATAGTGAAACTGCTGTCTGTTCATTGGTCAGGCATCGACCAATAAAATGACTTTATTTGCACCCCAGCCCCACCCCTGGCTCTGCTCTCTCGCATCAGCATTTACAAGTGCACAAGTGAGTTTTGCAACAGGAATACTGCAAAAGAAGTAGAAAAAGTCAAAGCGCTAGGATTTAAACTTCTACTGTAAGATCTGAGAGGTTGTAAGTGCCGACTTGACTTTATACAGTGAAACTAAAGTAAAGTGCAAAAGTCGTACACATTTGTGTGTCATTTTCTTTATGTGAATGTCATTCTAGACATTTGTAACTATTAATCTGCAACTTCGACTTCAAAAGACAGGTGATTTGATCGTTGTCCGTGTGTGCAAATTGGAGTATTCAGCTTTTCATATCAGAGCTGTGAGTGTAAATTTAAACTTACAAATATGACTATTAATATGACAAGTTCTCGCATTCAGATCAACAAGCTCTCTGGTTTAGCTACTGATTTACCTTCATAGTAATATGCCAGGCAATAATACAGGACTGCTGTAATTAGTGCGCCACCTATCGTCAGATCACACAGACAGAACACTGCTGCTGACCAGAGAGAGAAGCAGAACAGAGGATTTCTGCAGCTTCGGTAATTGCATTTGATTATTATGCTTTTATTATATTTTGCACATGGTTTTAGTGTGGAATGAAACCATAAGTTTTAGTCTTAAACTTTATTCAAAGCTGTAGTCTAAACTCAGTGAGTTACGCGCTGTTTCATCCACAGCTCTTCTGACATTTTCACATCTAGTGAATTAGCTTAGGGTATATTTCGATCAAAACTAGAGTCAATGATTGTTGGAACTGTAGAAAGACAAACCGAGACTGTTTAGGTGAGTTTTATTTGGTTTCTGTCGAGTTTGAAAAAGCTTGCTTTATTATAGTATGATAGGTAAAATTAAATTAAAATTAAATTAGTGTTTGTCAGTGGAGTCAGCTGGGTTTCGAGGACATCGATAAACGTCAGTTCAAGTTTAAACAAAAACGTTTAAACAGTCACGATAAAACAATTATATATCCATTGTCCGATTCGAGCCTGTCAGTGACAAAAACAAGCACTTTTTAATACATACATTTAGGGTGCGCAAAAAAAAAATATAATAATTCCCTTTTTTTGTCCTGGACAGTTAAACTGCCAGCTCTTCTTCAGAAAAAAAATTAGGTCCCACAAATTCTTTGTTTTTCAGCATGTTTGTGTATTTGAACCTTTTCCAACAATGACCCTATGATTCTGAGATCTATCTTTTCACACTCAGCCCAGATAGCACATGTACGTCTACAATATGTGTGTTAAAGATCTCTTGATCTGGAAAGCATCTGCTGTGTACAAATCTCTGGTAGACATCTGTAAGATGTCAGTTTTACATGCATTCTAAATCATAAACATCTTAAAGACATCTAATAGATGTCTATTTGACAACTGATAGGAAACGTCCAATAGACGTACTGCAGATGAGCAAACTACGTCTTGCAGATATAAATGCAGACGTCAAATAGACATCTCCGAGATGTACGTGTGCTATCAGGGAGGACAACTGATGAACTCACACAACAATTACATAAGGTTCAAATGTTCACTGATGCTTCAGAAGGAAAAACAATCCAATTAGAGCCAGGGGTGAAAACTTTTGAACAGAATGAAGATGTGTTAATTTTTCTTATTTTGCCTAAATATCATATTTTTCATGTAGTACTGCACTTCAGAAGCTACAGAAGATACTTACATGTTTAGCAGAAGACAAAATAAGTTACATTTACCCTGATCCTCAAATTCAAAAAGTTTTAATAACCACTTCTTAACATTCTGCATTATAATCCCTCTTATTTTGGTAAAATAATTAACAAACTTTTGAATTCAACTGAATGTATTTATTTATATTTCATCTATGCTACAGAATTTTCATTCACTATTTTTCTCATGCTGTCTGTTCATTTTTATTGGTGCTGTGGATAACAGGTTTTGTCTTTGTGTGTGTTTCATGACTGTTTCAGTGGGAATAAATATACTGCCAGGCAGGGAGTGAGCAGAAGATCAGGACTGTGGTGCAGAGGGATGGCCATCAACCCTACATGTCAACAGCTTCATTCAGTCCAAAATGATATTTAAATGAAGTAGGGCTGCACGATAAATCGCATGCGATAGTCATGCGCATCTCATCAGTTAAACCGGTTCTGTGATTAGTAGTAAATCTCCATCACGTGCATTCAGATGTTGCTGCATTTAAAATACAGAGCCGTAGATCACTGACAAGCTACGCAATATCGCGTTCATAATCGCGGATGAATCGCATTTTGAACGTGATATTGCGTAGCTTGTCAGTGATCTACGGCTCTGTATTTTAAATGCCGCGACATCTGAATGCACGTGATGGAGATTTACTACTAATATGTTTGAATTGTCTTTTGATTTGAAATGTTATTCTAAAGTATAGTAGTATTACAATTTTACTAACTATATGTATGTATTATTCCAACTACACAATAAAAAAAAACACAATAGCAGATTACAGCAGAAAAAAGTACAAATTACTGTGAAAATACAGTACAGTACTGTTTTTTAGTTTACATTTGTTCTACGTACTGTTAAGTTGCAATACAATACATTGCTGTAAAACAAAATACAGTAACTTGCTGGCAACCCTGCTGCCAGTAACTTACTGTAAAAATATAGGAATTTTTTAAGTATACAGATTGTTCTCACTTTAGATTTCGTCATAGAAAATCTGAAAATGTGATAAATTAAGTGCTTTAAACCAGCTTTTATTGGACATTATTTGCCATAATATTTAGTGTTCCTTAAAATTTTTACAAATACATTAAGCACACATACACACACTGGGTTTTCATGTTTTATAGGGTCTTTCTATAGAAAAAGTTATTTTTATACTGTGTAAACTGTATATCCTGTCCCCACTAAGCCTAACTCTAAGCCTAACCCTAATCCTAACTGATGTATTTTAACAATGTGATCTAATAAGTATTTGTATACATTTCATATTGACAGCATTACGCTATTTCATTTTTTAAGTGGTTATGTTTAATTTTGGGCATAGGCTTCATGTATTTGTACATTTAAAAATAACTCTGAATACTAATGTAATTAATGACCAATAAAGGTTGGTTTTAAGGACTTAATTAATTAAATTTTTCAATAGACCATGACCTAATCTAAAGTAAGAACTACAGTCCAACCAAGAATTTTTCAGATGCCAGATATAATTTGTAATATTTTTTTACTAGTGGGTGCAGGACACTATAGACATTTTTGTATTTATGTATGTGAGGATAGCAAAATAAAGTAAACTGTGAAATGTTATACCCAAAAAGTCTTCATACAGTGGACTACCAGTAAAATTGTTACAAATTTGGAGGTAAAAATTTTATTTGACACTTTGAGCTGACCATGTTTTGTTACATAGCTTTTTTGTTCTGACACAGTTTAACTCAAAATTACCATTTTCTAAACTATAACAAATGAACTGTGATAAAGTGAGACATTTTGGTTTGACTGTAGAATATAGTTTGCAAACAATTTGTAAATACTTTATTACTGATTACTTATTATAAAGTGTTACCCACTTTATCCATTAAAAAATGTCATGTTAACTTAAGTAAACACAAATGCCACAACAACTCTAAAGGCTGAAAAATGCCTTAGGGTCAACTCCTGAGGGTTAAGCTCATAACTCATAAATGCACATAATATCTGTGCATTTGTGCTCAACATGGCAGTATATCGTTCATGAATCAAACTGATCCAGTTTAACTCACTGACTCAATGATCTGACCACAGTTGTTGTCAAGTTATCAACACTGAATCTGTCCAACTTAAATTAGGCAAGAATCAACATTAATATGATCCTCAGAGCTGAGGATTTTACTGCTCCAGTGAAAATAAAGCTATTGTAATAATCAGATCCATATCGAAAGAGAACATGTTTTTAAATTAACATGAAACAGTTCTTTGAAACAAACTGTTCAAAGAAGTCATTAAGGAAGTTTAGGTATTATTTTATTCTCATAACTGGAAAACTGCATTATAAAATTCCAGGTTTCCAGGATGGTTGACTGTTTTTTCGTCAGGTTTTTTGAGTAGGCATTGCCTATCTGTGTTCTTGGAGAACATGCCACTGATACAATCATACCACAATATATACAGGGGAAATATCAGCTAGCTATACACTGTGTGCAGAATTATTAGGCATGTTGATAATCTGGTCATATTTTTTTTCCAAACACATTTGACCAATTCCAAACCACAACAATCTTAATAACTACTATTAATTTTGTATTTAATCATTTGTAAGTGATATATAACTGTCCGTGAAGGCTGGAAGTGAAAAACTCCTTATATTCAGGTGTGCATAATTATTAGGCATGTTTTCTTTTACAGATAAAATGAGCCAAAAAAGATATTTAACCACCAAATTATTAAATGCCCATGAAGAATGCATGCAATACTAATGCATTACAAGAATTTGCAAAGAGGCTTGACCACTGGACAGCGAAATGCTTGTTGAGTCTGCATGGTCAGAAAAAACAGGTGGAGAAGAAAAGATGCATGTTAACTGCAAAAGAATTAGGAATTAAGGTGAAGAATTAGGTGTGACACCATCAGGAACCGTTTAGTCTGCCATCGTTTTCCAGAACTGCAACCTACCTGGAGTCTTCAGAAGTACAATGTGTTACCTCACTTTATCTTGGTAAAAAATCCATGCCCCTGACTTAATAAGAATAACAAGCTCATGAAACTTTTGGAATCCTTTGTGACTCTTGAAGGATTGTACCTCTGATTCAAATTTATCTTCCAAAATCTGGCAGTAAGTTTTGGGAGTTCATTTTAGTCCATCTCTGCAAGTCAGACTTTTCAGGATTTAAACATGAACTCCCAAAATGTACTGCCAGATTTTGGAAGATAAATTCTTGAATCAGAGGTACAAGAGGATGTGATGCTTGTCCTTCAAGAGTGTCAACTTATCTGTCTATAAAGCCTATTAAAAAAAAAAAACTGTCTTCATGTATTTCTGTCAGCTTGTTATTCTTATTAAGAGGGGCATTTTTTAGGATTTTTTACCAAGCAAAGTCTCTGAGAATCACATTGTACTTTGAAGACTCCAGGTAGGTTGCAGTTCTGGAAAACAGCGCTGAGACTAAACGGTTCCTGATGGTGTCACACCTAAAAATTCCTGCTTTTGTTAACATGCATCTTTTCTTCTCCACCTGTTTTTTCTGACCATGCAGACTCAACAAGCATTTTGTCCAGTGGTCAAGCCTTAACTTTGCAAATTCTTTGTAATGCAAAGTATTGCATTCTTCTCAACAGAATGGCTTTCTGTAAAAGAAAACATGCCATAATTATGCACACCTGAATATAAGGAGTTTTTCACTTCCAGCCTTCACGGACAGTTATATATCACTTACAAATGATTAAATACAAAATTAATAGTAGTTATTCTTTTGGAATTGGTCAAATGTGTTTGGAAAAAAAATATGACCAGATTATCAACATGCCTAATAATTCTGCACACAGTGTAGTTATGAAACACCAATTTATCCACATATTTTAACATAGTGATTTAGTGAATGTGAATGTCAAACCTCAGTATGTTCAGTCGACAGTGTGGACTCTTCAGCCCATCAGTGATCAGCTTCACTCCTGAATCCTGCAAGTGATTGTTACTCAGGTCCAGCTCTGTCAGATGGGAGTTTGTTGATTGTAGAGCAGAAGACACAGTTTCACAGCATGTTTCATCAAAATCACAGTTGTCAAATCTGCCAAAACAGAATGTTTTTAGCCAAATTAATTTCTGATGTTCAGTTTTTCTGCAAAAAACATTGTACTCTTCATAATCAGGGGAAATATTTCACGTAGTATTCTGACATTTAATTGTTTAGTGATTTAAAATAAAACATTAAATTGAACAGAAGTCGGTAAAATTACTCACAGTGCTTTTCTGCAGCATCTCATAGCTGGGATGAGTCTCTTGTAGTTTGAAGATGACGTGAACCTCTTTGGGTTGAACTCATCCAGCACCTTCTCTGACATCAGGAGTACGTAAGTCAGCACTGTGCACATTGAAGATGAGAGGTCTCTTCCTGGATGTCCATCTGAACTGAGGTAACTCTGTATTTCCTCATATAATGAATGATCTTTGAGCTCAAGTAAGCAGTAGAATAGGTTGACTGAAGTTTCATCTGTGATATTCTTGTTTTGTACTTGTTTAATGTATTCAGTTGTTTGTCTGATGGTCTCTGTGGTGTCTTCAGTGTGTGTGATCAAGCCTTTGAGCAGATTTTGACTGGATTCCAGTGAAATTCCCATGAGAAACCGCAGGAACAGGTCCAGATGTCCTCTCTTACTTTGTATTGCTTTTTCAGTGGCTCTCTTTGTTAAATCATGTAATGTTACATTTCTAAAAAAGTAAAAAAAAAAACATTTAAGCTTTTGTATGGCTGTAGTTTGTAAATCTTCAAAGAAAAACTGAAGCTCTTGCATGTTCTTGTTTAGGTAGCAGACAAACACATGAACTGCAGCTAGAAACTCTTGAACACTCAGATGCACAAAGCAGAAGACCTTTGTCTTATAAAGTCCATCTTCCATCTTAAAGATCTCAGCGATCATTCCTGTGAACTCAGTGTCTTTACTCACATCAATACCACATTCTTTCAGATCTTCCTCATAGAACACGATGTTTTCCTTCTTCAGTTGTTCAAATGCTAGTTTGGCCAACTTCAAAATCAACTCTCTATTTAAATGTAAGTGCTTGATACGTTCTCTTTCTTCTTGTTCATCATACTTCTGACTCTTTATGTTCATCTGTATTAGCAGAAAGTGAATGTACATTTCAGTGAGTGTTGTGCTGATGTTCTCTGCATTGTTCCCATTGAGAATATCTTGAAGTACTGTGGCCGTTATCCAGCAGAACACAGGAATGTGGCACATGATGTAGAGACTACGAGACATCTTAATGTGTGAGATGATTCTGGAGGCCTGAGTCTCATCTGTGATTCTCTTTCTAAAGTACAGCTCCTTTTGTTGGTCTGTGAATCCTTGCACTTCTGTAAACAAACCTACATTACGAGGAGGGATCTGATTGGCTGCTGCTGGTCGTGATGTCACCCAGACATGAGCTGATGTAAGCAGATTCCCTTTGACCAGACTTGTAAACAGCACATCTACAGATGCTTTTTCCTCAACAGTGTTCAGTGTTTCGCTTTTAAAGTTCAATGGCAGTCGACTCTCATCAAGTCCATCAAATATAAATGCTAGCTTACATTCCTTATATAACTTTGATTTCTCCTGGTCCTTCAATTCAGGATAAAATTTCAGCAGAAGCTCATGGAGATTGAACTCTTTGTCTTGAATCACATTGAGCTCTCGGAATGGAAGCAGGAACACACAGTCTATATCCTGATTGGATTCTCCTTCTGCCCAGTCCAGGATGAATTTGTGTACACAGACAGTTTTTCCAATGCCAGCGACTCCCTTGGTCAGCACAATCTTCTTCTCATTGTTTTTCCTCAGTTCAGTAAATATATCATTGCATTTGATTGGTTTGTTGTGTGTTTTTTTGTTCTTGAAAACATCATCAATCTTCAGAATCTCATGTTCCTGATTGACATCTTCCATATCTCCCTCTGTGATGAACAGTTCTGTGTAAACAGCCATGAGATCTGTGTCATTTTCTTTGTTGCCCTCAAAAATATATTTTGCCTTTCTTTTCATGTTGTCTTTGTGAGTTTTCAAGACGTTTTGCAGCTCTATAATTAAAAACAAATAAATAAGAGACAAAAAACATGATTACCATTAGTAATTTATTCAGACAGATTCAATTCATGCTGCTGAAAATTGCAGTCATCACTAAAAACTTGGGTTTCAATTTTACAATTTCTAAATGTTTATGTTCTTTCCAGATCACTTACTGTATTGTTTGAGATCATCTTTAGGTCATGCTGACCAATGTTACTAAAAGTTGATGAAAAGTTTCCACATCATTTAGCACATTAAACAGGATGTGAGGCTGTATTTACAACATGTTTTAACCTGCTTAAAATAACCTTTGCATGTGTGATTGTAATCATGTCTTGATACTAAATCAAATTGTTGACAGTGCTACTTATTGGCTAACTTTAATAGACAGTTTTATCACGCCCTGAGGCTTGCTGAAGCATCCCAGAAGCGGCTGTCCATGCTACATTGCTAAAGTTAGGCTAATCCCCCACCCTGTCCCTTCACACGCCAACGATTCGAATTTCTGTAGGCGGGATTTATTTGAATGCTATTCTAATGGACCATGTTGTGACATCATAGCATTGGGAAAACAAACGCTGTAGTCTTAAGGAGCCGTTAGTTGTAGTTCTTGAAAAGGGATTTTTATGCCCAAACATACACACCACACACTGGCTAAAATTCAAAAAAGTGAAAAAGCATAATAGGATCCCTTTAATTAAGGCTTTTGTAAGCTGGGTATCACTGGGGCCACGCAATTCTGTTGTATATATTTGTATAAAATCTGCTGCTGATGTGAATGGCCCTGTAACTGCTGCTTGCAGTTATATTTTCTTGTTTCCATTTACAGACAGCAATTAATATTTACTCCAGATATGTTGTAAATCACCTCCAACAGGGACAGATGTCTTCTTATTGCCCTCAGCCTGAGCTGTGTGATAGAGAGAGTATTATTTACTAGGAAACATTTATCTCACAAACACAACAGCAGAGCAAAGAGAAAAAGAGATTTAAGTCAAACCTTCACACTGGTAAATATTTAGTGAATTGAATGTTACCTTGCTTGTGTTCATTCTCCAACTGTTCAGCCAGATTATTTTGCTTCATTTTCCTCATAATGTCCACCATGACCTTCACAGCTTCTTCTGGTCCAAAACATGCCACCATCTTATCCACTGTGTCGAATATATCTGCCTTTTCCATTTCAGACTTTGATATACACTTATGATATGCATTCTTTAAGTGCCAGTGAAACTCCTTCAGTTCAGCTTCTACTAGTTCCTTCAGTGAGTCCACAAGCAGCTCTTCAACAGCCATCGTCCTTCACCAATTCACAGCTGCAGGTCAAGAAAAAAAAAAGAGATCTGAACTTCCACTCTTTACATGTGGACCTAATTGTTCAAATGTATGTGACACTAAAATTTATATATAAAATCTAAGTATATTATGAAGTACTACAGTATTATTTCCTAACCATGAATAATGATAATATAGGTGTTTTTTGTTGATTATCCGCTGAACTGCATCTTGAAAAGAAGTTCTTAAACCAGAATGATTTAAGAAAACAAATGAAACCAGTTTTACAGACTCGAGAACAGACTCACACACAACAAATCTGACATAACATTGAGTAAAGTAATTGACAACATTGAAAAACATTGATAAATAGAGTAGGGGTGCACTGATCAAGATTTTTCATGGCTGATTCCACTATTTCACAAACAAATGGGCTGACTCTGATACCAGTTTATAATTTTAAGCAAGTATATTTGCTGTCCAGGTAACATTTTTTATACATGCTTACACTGCCCTCCAAAAGTTTGGAAACACCCCTGGCAAAGTGTGGTTTTGAACGATATCAGCATAGTGGGCAATCCTTCAGAAGGCTTGGAGTAATATATCAAGTCAATGTTTGAATAAACTGACAGCTCGCATGCCCAGATTATGCAGAGCTGTAATAGCTGCTAATGGTGGATATTTTGGTGAATTGAAAATTTACAGGTTTTTTTTATGTTTTTACATTGTATAAACTGTTTATGTAATATGTTTTCGTAGTTGATCCTTATCAGTACAAAATTATCACGAATTGAAAAGGATTCATGGCAATACTGTCCAAAACCCCACTTTTCTAGGGCATTTCCAAACTTTTGAAGGACAGCGTATATCATTGATAGAACAGCTGGTGATTTTTTTCAAGCTACGTAAACAATATAGTTGTTCTTGTTGTTGGCTGTAATAAAGAACATATATTGTCCATCAACTCCCACTCTCTGATGCACTGAGGACAAAGTGGATTAATTGTATTCATGAAGGGAATGTGTTCAAGTAATAGCTACATTTGTATATGTTTGTGCAAATAATCTTGAGACTATCTTGAGCTCTGCAAACAAGGGTCATTAAAGGGGTCATCGGGTGCCACATGCACTTTTACAAGCTGTTTGAACTGAAATGTGTGTTGGGAGTGTGTGTGCACAACCACCCTAGAATGACAAAGATCCACCCAGTAGTTTTCATTTAATTAAGTAAAAAAATTTGCCTCTTCTCATATCCAGCCGTTCTCAGATGCCTGTCGTTGTGGCGTAAAACCGACAGAGGCCGCTCCTGCGACAGTTGATAGACAGTAGTGTTTTAGCATAGACCCGCCCAGAGTCGGAAGTAAACTGACGGCACTGAGGGAATGTGGCCGCCAATCTACCTAAATGGGTTCATGTTTACGTGAATCATTTCTCACCATACTGCTTTAAAAACAAGGGTCAGTATAAAGCTTAGCTTGTTATTTTAAATTGTTTTGGATCAGTTATAACTGCATTAAGAACGGTAACGTTAACGCAATACCTGCAAAAGTGTTTACAGCCCGCAACTGCATATGAGTAAAGACCATAACTACTCGCATTTATGTATTTCAATATTAGGACTGTGTAAGTTATGTTAACCGATCACTTTTTTGCTCTTGTTCAATCAGCTATGCCTCAGTAAACACATCACGTTCGTCTCTATACCTCAGTAAACACATCGCATTCGTATCTCTCTCAGTACTCTACCCTGCCAGTACATACAAAGATAAATCAAAGTGACATTAAGTTTACTAACCATTCAGACACGTCCAGTATAAGCAGTAATTGCCGAACGTCTTTGCGGGTGTCATCTTGTTTCGGTTCCAACTCCACTTTTTAAATTAAATTTTAAATGGATGGGGTTGTACAGTGTCTTCAAAGCCCCCCCAGTGTAATTTTTCCCCAAACTATACAACTATACCCCCAACTGTTGTCTAGGCAACACCCCGTGTGCTATGTAATGACACGCCCCACAGAACTGAGGGGCGGGGTGAGCAGAGGTTCATATCATTTAAAGGGCCAGGTACTGATATCGCTTGCTGAGAACAGAGCCATTTTTTACCAGGTAAAATGAGTGTTTTTTTTACAATACCATAGAGAATTTTTAATCAAAGTATATTACAAACTTTTCATTAGGACCCTAAAGCATCATATTAACTTGTGGAAAATGGGCATCCGATGACCCCTTTAAAAGACTAGCACAAAAGTTGATTCTCAAAGTTAGATCAATACCAAATGTTTGTGATCTAACTTCATATTCAGGACATTCAAGTACCTCACTTTATATATTGTGTATGTTCGCAAATCACCTTTTTAAAAATGTGTTTGTTTGTATGTGTTGTATCTTACTGTATTCACAGAGAGCATAGTAAATGTTGCTATTTTTAGTTTTAACCTAAAAATGCTCACAATCTGTATAATTCATAAATGCACATTTATTGCTTCTTAAAAATGAATAACAACATAGCTCTGCTCTTTGTGAATACAGTCAGAGGGACTATGGTAACATTGATGTCTATGGTAGTGATCAAAATAGAGCATCGTAACTGGCGCTTCAAATAATGTTTGTGTCAATTACATTGTTTTGCCACAATGTACAAATGACTGTTAAAATATGCATTTGTCATTGAATCATACATTCAAGAAATTCATTCAAAAATGGTGATTCATCCCATAATGAAACAAGTGAAGTATTTATGAGTGAGTCATTATATCATTCATTCAAACCACTTTTTGCATAATTTAAATCTTAAAAAAATGGTGTATTAAATATATTTTAAATGCATATATTAAAATGTTTAATAATTCATTCAACTTAAACACTTTTAAATAAACACATTTTTCAGAACCGTGATCTCTATTTGAGACAAAAAAAAAGTGATTCTCCATTTTATTCTAAATCAGAATCACACACATAAACCAGACACACACACACAGGAACACATTTGTGAGACCATAAAACCTCCTCTCTTATAATTTGTCAAATAAAATAATCCAAAATGAAGAACCACCACAAAAGTTAATTGGTCACATAGAGAGAGAGAGAGAGAGAGAGAGAGAGAGAACTCTGTATAGCTATCTTTGTTGAGGACATACATTGACACAATGTAATCTCTATCTTACCCTAAACCTACTCATTCTTATGTTCATACCACGTTTTGGTACTCAATATGTAATATAACTGTTAATTTCTGTTCTCTTACAGTTAGTAACTGAAGTGTAGATTACATTTGTAGAATTATATGAAAACAGATGATTGAAATAAATTATAAACTTGATTCTAATCATAATGTAACATTATTGAAAAACTTTTTTTCAGTAAAAAAAAATTCTAATCTTTGACAAAACGTTATTTTTATTGTTAGAATTGTAATTTCATAATATGTAAATATGAATCCAACTGAAAAAAAAAAAAAAAGTGAAAAGATACATTTGTTGGTCATATAGCAAATAGTGGAGCTCTGCAGCCATCTACTGGTAAAAGTAATTTTTTTAACTGCATTTTCCAAAAGATAGGCAAAAATCTTACATGAAACCATGTCATTATCCATGTTTTCTCCATGAATGAAAGTTAGAAATGTGGGTCTTTTGTTAAGTGAATTTTACATAAAAGCTGTTTTAGTATAAAAACCTACTTTAAAAAATATTATCTATTTATTTATATAAATATAAAAAAAGCATAAATCCTCCAAAAACTCCACAAATGTGGAGTAAAAACTACATTACTAAACAGTAAAATTACATCTGTTAAAAAAAAATCATACACACTTAATGTACATACCAATAACTAAACATATGGAGATAAAATGTCCCTTAGAAAATTAACTAAGTTATAGTGTCACCAACTACAGAAAATAGTGTTACAGTCCAAACCTGTGACGATACCAAAGACGAATCGTGAGACGGCGGATCCATATGCAACAACTTTAATAAATCAGACAACTTAAACAGGCGTTGGTCAACAATGGCGGACTGGTGTGGTGAAGGCAAATCCAATCGGTAATAGTCCGTGCAAGGGGTCGGGGCAGGCGGCGATCAAACGCGATAGTCCGTGGGGCAGGCAAGGGTCGATAAAGGGCTGGCAGCAAAGGTTCACACACAGTAAAGGCAGTCCGGTTGGCAACGAGTAAGCAGTCCGATAAGTAAACGCTCAGGATTGAAAACATAGTCAACAAAACTTCGCGGTGAACGGCCCAGCGAGACACGCTGAAATAGCCGCCAAACGGGAAGTGACCCCGGGGACCCGGAACCGGAAGTGACAGCCCCAGGCAGGGGTTTGTGGGTAATGTAGTTCAAAACTCAGGGGAAGGTTCCCGTTGGTGCGGTACGGGAGGAGCCACAGAGACCGCGTTTGTGACAAAACCAATATGATGGGTTTATCTATTGTAATTATCTTATAAAATGCACTTTGTGTTGAAATGTTTCTAGCAGCACATATTCATTTTGAGTAGTTGCAAGAGGGAAATAAACGTAGTGTTATAAGATTACACATATAACATAAATTCACATTTATTCTCCTTATGTTACTTAGGAAAGGAAATGCATTAGTAATATTTATGAGTGAAATACATTTATTACATTTCATATTACTTAGTCTAAAGCACAACCTATGGGATAACAACAATAGGCTACTTTAGAGTCATAATTTTATCAGTTACATAAAAGTTTGACAACATGATTACACATTATAGTGAATCATGTTACAGACTTGTAATCCCTATTAGTCTATATTTATTCATGTTTCTTGAGTGCTTCATGATTAAGTTAGTATTTTATGCTTACTTACATTAATAAGGAAGTGCCTTTGTGCTCCACACCAGAAGACTTGCTTTGATCAAAATGTTCGGCTACTAGACAAGTTTTCAAAGTGTCCTTGGTTTCTTATTACATACATGTAAATTCCCACATCAGCAAACAATAAAAACTGTTTGAAGATCAGTTTTTTCCAAATGAAAAAATCTAACGGTCAAGTGTAAAACAATCCGCTTTCACTTTCGCTTCGTCAGCAAGGTTGCCAAATCTGGTAAAAAAAAAAACACCTCATAATCGACATAGTTTTTACAGTTTGGTTGTGACAGTGACTGCAGACTGTTTTATTACATTTCTGGTAACACTTTATAATAATGATCAGGTATAAGTAATTTAAAAGTGTTGTGTTAATGATTAACTAATCGTTTAAAGATTAATATACATTTGTAGATTATTAATAAGTTAAATTTTAACATGCCAAGTGTTTTAAGTCATCCAAAATGTTTTTTTTTTTTAATCATGAAATAATCATATCATTAGTAAATGATTAATAATTATATGATATACTATAAAATCACTTATTTTCACAAATTTGTTCTTTGCTCTAACATTTTATCATGAAGCTTTGAGATGTTGAAATTGATTAAAAATGATTTGAGAAAAATATATATTATTGTGTGAATACAAAACAACACATCCAATCTGCACTACATACCTTGCTACAGATCTTATTTTTGGTGGCCAAAAAAGAAGAAAGGACATGTTGCTCTGTAATTGTAGTAGATTAATGGCTGTATACTTTTTAAAAAGTACACTTGCAGATAATATAATATAATATATATAGCTCTGTGATGTGCATAAATGATTTCAGGCATTACATAATCATGTTTTACAGTTTTTGACTGAAGAAAGAAAGACATGAATAAATGATCAGGAAATTTTAATTCTGCAAATTTTAATTCTGTGAACTAATCCTTTACAATTTATTTTAACATCCTAGTCAATTTTGTCCAATGAATTAATGGCAATGAAAACATACTGTCAGGATTTTGTTGTTTTCATAGTATCCCCCCCCTGTTTAGAATGTTTGGTTTCTCCCAGTGTCTCCCCTATTGTTCAGTGTATTTTGGATTTACCTTGCCCATATTTGTACTTCCCCTCGTTACCTTGTTAAGTTACCACTCCCCTATGTCTGTGTATTTATAGTCTTTTGTCCCACACTCCCCTTGTCCGATGTTAAAGTTTCGTTGTGCTTATTTGTGCCCCTGGATTTCTGTTTATTTATTTTCCCTGGATATTTGTTCTTTTGTTTATTTAATAAAATAGTGTTCTTTTTGTACTCCTGCCTCCCCGTGTCTTCCCCTGGATCCTCCTTCCCTGCACGGCGTTACACATACAGTAAAAGTAGTCTATGCTCTCCATTATGTGCAAATAAGGGCTAAAATCACATCATATTGCGTAACATTGTAACATTACAATCTAAAAAATATATATAATTTTTAATAAATCCACTAAACTAAAATTGGTGGTAAATAAACACAGGCACACAGATCAATTGCATGATATTTTGATTACCCTATTACTGCTATCTAACTTGTGTAAATGTAACCAGTATTGTCTGCGTTGTGTTTTCTTTCTCTTGTATGAGTAACCAGATGCACATCAAGTGACGGTTCAACTGCTTCTTTAATCTGATAACACAGAATATGATATTTAGCAGTGTGTTTTTGTTCTTTTTGTAACATTTTTGTGTTATTCTATATACAAAATGAACATTACTTTCAATACCTGTTACACTCACCCCCCTAGAATTACACAAAATTCTGAGAACACTGGAAAAACTCTGTACACTGGTCATAAGAATTACTTGGTCCACACACCAAACAATCAGTGAAGACAGTCAGCATTAAAAGCTACCCAGTTAAAGGATAAAAACGTTTTGAAATTGGCCAAATTACAACACATTATATAGACATAATCAAGGTGCCCATTACATCTCATACACTTAGACCACATAGTCAGTTTAAAAAAGTTTCCCTAGGAAAAGGAAAAAGACGAATTAACAAGTTCCGAAAACTGCATGTACTTAAGTAAAGCTTGAAATTCAAGCGTGAATAACTGCAGATCCAGAATCCAAACCTAACAGGGTTTCAAGTTGGACCATAGATTCAATAAGTCTACGCACTGGTTTAATACCTCTTCCAAACCTGGTAGTGTAACGATCTGCTGTATTTAAATCAGCTACAGGATCTTGCATAACAGGTACACTGTTAGAGACAGGATTTGGGAAAGAAGGAGAAGGGTCAGCACCAGCACCAGCCACAGTATTGTCATCAGCCACTGGCACAGCAAGTCTTGGCAAATTTGGCTCTTGTTGGCTGGGCAACTGAGAATGCATCCATGAAGCGGTCCGGTCATCATTGCATGTAGCTACATTGGAGATGTTGAACATACAGTCTGCTTGCGAGAGTTCCTCAGCCTCATTACTTTCATCATCTGGATCCTCTGCAGGTTCAATCTCTGCAACGTAGGAGCAAACATCATTATAGGTCTGGGCAGTTAGACAACCAGAGCGTGTTGGATCAGACTGTGGAGGGACACTGCAGGTAGGTGATCCAGCATCCTCTTGACCAGAACCATCTGAGTCAGTATCAGGCAAAGGGAGGAAGTTCACTTGCAAAAGAAGATTGCGATGTACTGTGCGCTCATTACCAGCTCTGTCACGAATCCTATAGACGTGTATGGAAGTTTTTGAGGCAATGACAGTGTATACGACAGGTTCCCATCTGTCAGCAAGTTTTCGTTTCCCTCTGCAACCCTTGTTAGCCACAAGTACCTGGTCTCCAATGGCTAGTGGAACACCTTTAACTCTTTTGTTGTACTGGCTGGATTGGTGTTTTTGTTCTTGAATGGAATTCTTCTGTGCCACAGTCATTGCAGACTGGAGGTCACTGATGAGCGTTTCAACATACTGGTCGTAATTACAAACTGACTTGTCCCGTAGAACGCTCTGGAACATAAGGTCAACTGGCAACCGTGGTACTTGGCCGAACATCAAGTAAAAAGGGGCAAAGCCTGTCGTTTCGTGTTGTTGTATACAGTTGTATACAAATGTCACGGTCTGTACTAACTGCGGCCACTTCTGCTTAGGTCTAGGTGGAAGAGACCTCAGCATGCTACCTCATGTCCTGTTGAATCTTTCGGTACCACCATTCCCCATTCGGTGGTAAGGGGTGGTTCTAGACTTGTCGATGCAAGCCAGTTCAAGAATCTCAGTGATCAGTTCACTCTCAAATGAAGCACCCTGGTCAGAATGGATGCGTTGGGGAAATCCATAGACACAGAAAAAGCCATCCCATATTTTCTTGGCCACTGTTTTAGCTGTTTGGTCCCGACACGGAAATGCATGTGCCAGCTTTGTGAAGTGATCTGTGATTACTAAAACACCCACGGATTTGTTGTGCCGATCCTCAGCAGACCAGAAGTCGATGCAAACGAGCTCTAGTGGGGCTGTGGTTTTAATGCTCTCCAAGATGGCTCTCGCTGCAGGCTCTGGAGTTTTGCTGAAGACACACCTTGGACACTTCTTCACATAATCCTGCTCTTCACGCTCCATATCAAGCCAGAAAAACCTCTGACGGGCCAAAGACAAAGTGCGTGGCTGCCCTTGGTGACCAGCCAGGTCGTGAACACCAGAAAGTGCTTGACATTTTAAGGATTCAGGTAAAATAAACTGGAATTTTATGTGCTTAGTGAGCGGGTCTTTAATAGCTCTGTACAGGATTCCATTAAGCACCGAAAGTTTGTCCCATTGCTTCAGGATCCGTAACACATACAGGTTTTCATTTGCACGTTCACGTCTTCATGGTCTGCGCTCTCTGTCAACATAATAACACACTCTGGCAATGACAGGGTCTTTGTGCTGATGTTCTCGTAAGTCGGTAAGCAAAAGGGAATGAAAAACTTCTTCGTCACCGCTGATTAAAGAGGTAAGATGTTCAGTGAATGATGTTGCTCTACATTCAGTTCCTGTTTCCCATTCATCACAGGAGGACAGAATGGAAGACACGTCATCAGTGGACATTGATGTATCTAGCCCAATGTCAAGTGGACCTGATCTTAATGTTTGTGGTTGGCAGGTCAGTCGGAACACCTCTTGCACACTTCCATCTTCAACACTGTGCACTTGCCTCAACAGTTCAGAATAGAGCTCTGACAAGAGCCGCTGACTCACAGGTCTGACAAATGGATCCCTGCTGAGCGCGTCTGCCACCACATTGAGTTTTCCAGGAACATATTTGATCTCAAAAGAATATGGAGCAAGTTTCGAGACCCAGCGCTGCTCACATGCATCCAACTTCGGCTTGGTCATAATGTATGTAAGCGGATTATTATCCATCCACACTGTAAATTCGTGGCCTTTGAGCCAGTGACTGAACTTGTCGCACACTGCCCATTTAAGAGCCAAGAATTCTAATCTGTGTGCAGGATATTTAGTTTAGCTGCGGTTCAAAGCCTTGCTAGCGAATGCTATCGGTCTCGCCTTGTTTTCACCAGCAGGAATCTGAGAAAGTACAGCACCTAAGCCGTGTAACGAAGCATCAGTACAGAGCAGAAAAGGACGTTCAAATTCTGGATGAGCCAGCACCACACTGTCAACAAGGGCCCTCTTCAATTCTTCAAAGGCCACATCACAGTCTACGGTCCAGTCCTGAGGTGTCAACTCCCGAAATGTGCCTGCTCTCCTACAACCACCTGCACCTTTCACTGAACGTCTCTGGCCAGCCGTTAAGTTGAATAAGGGTCTGGCGATACGTGAACAACTTGGAATGAAGGCTTGGTAGTACAGGACCATACCAAGAAACAAACAGATTTTCTTTTGTGAAGGTAAGGTTCCGTCTTCCTTCATTAGATCCTCCTTTTCGAAAAGCAGAGATGACTTTCACTTTCTCTTCATCAACTGAAACACCAGTAGAATCTATCATATGGCCTAGAAACTTTACAGACTTTCTCAGAAAGTGACACTATTTGGGAGCTAGCTTCAGGTTGCTGGATCTCAATCGAGAAAACACGATCTCCAAGCGCCTCAGTGCCTCCTGTTCAGATGGAACAAAAACCAACAGGTCATCAAGATAACAGAGGAGACTGGAAAAGTTAAGGTCACCGAAAATACTGAGCATCATGCGCATGAAAGACGCAGGAATATTGCAAAGGCCCTGAGGGAGACGATTATACTCGTATAGCCCCATTGGCGTTGTGAAGGCAGTGTATCGTCGGTCAGACACATGGAGTGGGATGTTGTAAAATCCTGAAGTTAAGTCCATGGTGCTGAAAAAGGCATTACCTCCTAAGGCTGCAAGACAGTCAGATTGATGTGGTAAAGGGTGGGCATCTTTGACGGTTTTAGCATTGAGCCAGTGAAAATCAGTGCAAACTCTCAGATTACCATCTTTTTTCCTGACCATCTCTAAAGGCGATGCGTACTCACTGACAGATTTGCTGATTATTCTTTTTTTCCTCCATTTCTGACAACACTTCTCTCAGTTTTTGATAATGGGCAGGAGGGATGCGACGACAGGGAAGATGGAATGGGTGCTCATCATAAAGATGGATCCTGTGCACAAAATCCTTTGCCTCTCCACAATCCAGCTTATCTTTGGAGAAAATATCATGATAAGACACAATAAGAGATGCCAATTTTCTCTTCCACACCTCAGAAACTTCACATCCATCAATGTTAACATCTCCCAGACCATAGTCTTTCAGCAACTGCACAGGATCAGAGGGCGAGGTATTTTCAAGGTGATTTGAATTAGGAATGTCACAATGGGTTCTAGTCCCTGCATGACAGTGAGGTCTTCGACAGCTAGACAGGAAGAAACATCAGCTAGTTTAGAGTTGTGGCGAAGTGTTACTGCTGTTGGATTTGGGTTTAGTATTTTCATTGGCACCCATCGATCACCCCACATTGGTGTTACTACTCGTCCGACAAGAATGTTTTTAGGTGCTGAACGTGCAGTGGTAGGCTCAACAATTATTATTTTAATATATTTTATTGAGGATTCAAGACATTTTCTCTGCTTGCCAGTGTCGGCATCTTACTGACTTACCCTGGAAAAGGAAGCGAAGGAGGAAACGCGGAAAGCGAGGTGGAGTTGCAGCTCGTCTGAGATCTTCCGTCTGCCTGCTGTCTGCCGGGACTGGGATGATCCGCGGGTTACGTCTTCATTGGCGTTCGCTGGATGCATCGTATCGTTGGCTTCGACCAGTTGTCCCCAGCCTTGTCTCTCTGCGCCGTTTTCCTCCGCGTGTTCGTCGTGGTGGAGTAAATGAGTCTAATCTTCGACCGATTCGTAGATCCACACAACACCAGGGAGACTTGCCGTTTCATGTGGCTTTAATCAACGCACGCCCTCTGGTAAATAAGACTTTTATTTTAAATGACTTTTTTACTCTACATGCTCTGGATGCTTTATGTATCACCGAAACTTGGATTAAACCTGGTGATTTAAGTCCTTTCACCGAACTCCTGCCCCCGGGCTGTAGCTTTTTAAATTCACCTCGGCTATCTGGCCGTGGTGGGGGCTTGGCTACAGTGTTCAAAAACTCGTATCTCTGCAGCCGACTATCAACTGGGCCTTATAACTGTTTTGAAGTTCTGGTGTTTCAACTTTCTCTAGTGAACCCTGTCGTTTTTGCTGTCATCTATCGACCACCCAATGTTAATAAGGATTTTCTTAATGAATTTGCTCAATTTTTGAGTGAAATTGTCGTTAGTTATGACAGGATTTTAATACTGGGAGATTTTAACATCCATGTGTGTTGTGGCTCTAAACCACTTTCAAAGGATTTTCTTAGTTTACTTGATTCCTTTGATTTTGTGCAATGGGTGAATGGACCTACTCATGTCCAGGGACATACATTGGATTTGATCCTATCTCGTGGTCTGTCACTGTTGGATATAAAGATCATGGACGCTGGTATATCTGACCATCTGCCTATTCGGTTTTCTATGATGTTCGATGGAAATAATCCAAGCCAATCATCACTGTTACGCTGGACTCGTATTTTTACGGATCGCTCAAGTGAAGAATTCTCCTCGAAGTATGAACTATTAAGTGCTACCCAGGTTATGAACTCTCTCACCTGTTGCTTGGATGCAAATGAACATCTTAGTATTTTTAATAATAACTGTTCAAATATCTTAAATTCTATCGCACCACTAAGGGTGAAAAAACGTAAGCAAAATTCAGTACTTTGGCATAATGATACTACTCGTTCTCTTAGACAGGCTTGTAGAAAGGCAGAACGAAAGTGGAAAAAAGACAAATTACAAGTTTCATATGAAATCCTACGGGACTCTCTTTCTGCTTTTCAGCGAGCTGCTAAAGCAGCAAAGTGTAAATATTTCTCAGAGTTAATAACACAAAACAGCTACAAGCCAAATACTTTATTTTCTACTATCGAGACTGCACTTCATCCAAAAGTTAATCTTTTTCCTGAAGTATCTGTCACTCTATGTGAGAATTTTGCTATTTATTTTAATGATAAGATTTCTGAAATAACAGCTACATTGTCAATGTCTTCATACAAATTGGTTGATGCTCCATATTCTGGTTCTATTTGGTCTGAATTTGAGTTTGTGAACCTGAATACTTTGATTAGGACTATGTCTAGCTTGAAATCCACAATGTGTCCCCAGGATGTTATTCCGCCACGCTTTCTCAGGCAGATTATTGACACTGTTGGCCCTGATCTGCTGTCTGTTATTAATAAGTGTCTCCAAACTGGTACTGTTCCCCATGATTTCAAACTTGCTACAGTGAGACCCCATCTTAAAAAAACAAATCTCGATTCCACACTGCTGTCTAACTTCCGTCCCATTTCCAATCTGCCTTTTTTATCTAAAATCCTTGAGAAAGTTGTCTTAAACCAACTTCAGTCACATTTATCTTATAATTCTATTTACGAAAAGTTTCAGTCTGGTTTTAAATCTTGCCATAGCACGGAGTCAGCCCTCTTACGAGTTTTAAATGATGTTATGTTGACTACGGACTCTGGCCAGTTTACGGCTTTGGTTTTGTTAGACCTTAGCTCTGCCTTTGATCTGGTCAATCATAATGTTCTAATTTCACGTCTTGAAACGTGCGTTGGTTTACGGGGCATAGTATTGCAATGGTTTAGATCATATCTTTCTGATAGGAGGTTTGTGGTCAATATTGGGCACCATTCCTCTTCTGAGATACAGTTAAGATCTGGTGTACCTCAGGGATCGATTCTGGGTCCAGCGTTGTTCTCTCTTTATCTGCTTCCATTAGGGGCTATCTTTAGTAAATATGGGGTCTCTTTCCATCTGTATGCAGATGACACTCAGATTTATATTCCCTTAAAGCGTGGAAATAAGAATGCCTTTAAGCCTATTCTGGATTGTTTGGAGGAGCTAAAACTCTGGTTGGCAACAAATTTTTTGAGCCTCAACGAGAGTAAAACTGAATTTATAGTGTTCGGTCCTACTGATCAATGTGTACATGATTTTAAATGTACATCTCTATCACCCTACAGTACCTCATGTGTCAGGAATCTGGGTGTTTTGTTTGACAGTAACCTCAAATTTGATAAGCACAAGGCCGGCTCTACGCAGGGGCAAGAGGGGGCAGCGCCCCCTCAAATAAATGTCTCGCCCCCTCAAATCAAAATTTTGAAAACTTGAGAAAGCACATGTTAATATACTCACAAAATGAATATATTACAAGTTGACAAAATGATCTGCGGTAGCGGAAAACTCAGCCGAAAAAGGGACACTACACAATACGGTATTAGATTTTCCTCATGTCTCTGTCCCTCCGCTGTGTGTATTCATTCACAGGCTGCAGCGCACGCACACACACACACACTCCTCCCCTGAGCCCTTGGTAAACATCCAATCACCATCCGTATGCAAATGAGTCAGGACGCAGGCTAACGTAAGCTGTGTCCCAAAGTGGAGTGCACGCACTTCGAAGTGCATGGACTTCGATGGCCACGCCTCCGAAGTGCACAAAGGACCCTCCGAAGTGCATGAGACGCTCCACCTTCACAGGATTTCCTAATTGCGCCACCAGGTGTTCCCAATTACCGCTCCTGTCGCATAGCAACGGTGCGAGAGGGGCGCTGCCATCCTGACAGGTTTACGCCGTATTTCCACTACAGCGTAGCGAGCGGAGCGGAGCGTTTTCCATTCATTCCTATAGAAGTTGAGCGTAAACGCAATGCGCAAGCGTTCAAGCTCAGCTTCCATAGGAATGAATGGAAAACGCTCCGCTCGCTACGCTGTAGTGGAAATACACGGTTAGACGTTATGGAGCCAGCATTGGTCATATTTGTTTTTATATTTTATGTTTTACTGGAGGAGATGGTGGGGATGTACCTCAGCCTTGGCCAAGAGCATGGCCGGGTAAATTATAATGTTTTGCTGCATCGTTGCCGGATTACAATTTTAAATGCATTCATTGCGTTTGAACCGACTTGAATAATGTAAAGATACATATGAAAAAAAAAAATACAAAACATTACACACAGAAATATATAGCAGTTCAAATACTGACTGATATGTTACCAAGGTGCGATTTTATAATAGTTTGTTGTCTTGATGGTGAACATATTTAGAAATTCTGATTTTAGGCAGTTAAGTAACCATAAAAATAAAACTGTGAATAAATAAAAACAAATTATGCATTGTTCATCTCAATGTTCAGCGGCAGGAGAGTGTTTGACATGCTTCGTTCCACTGTCCACCGCATTGTCCACCGAGTCACTGAGGAGTTGGTGTCCATTCACCACCAAGAGATTCACCTCCACGAAGACCCCAAAACACATGGAGGCAGGGCTGGACTTAAAATTGATGATGTTTTTCTAACGTTAAACCTAAGCTATGTTGTAAATAGTTGTAAAAAGTATTTTCAGTAACGTATAGAACACATTTGTTTTAATGCGAAAAAATATTTACAGGACAAAAAATAAAATAAACGTATAGAAGAGTGTTGTGAAAAAATGATAAGCTGCATTACAGAAATTTACACCTTGTCATTTACAAATTGTACAGAATTAGTTCTCTTTTATTAACACATGTGAATATACAATACAAAAATACAAAATGTACAAAAAATTATTCATTTCATTCTTAACTTACATCACAAAAATAAACTATTGTTTCACTGACAAAGTGACAAAAAAAAAAAAAAAAAGATTTGTGACACTTGCAATCCTAAATCAGAGCAAATAAACCATGCCTGGAAAAATACTCTATTAACTTGCTTACTTTGTATTTTTTAAGTCTTTCCCCAGCAGGCTCACTTTCTCTGAAACAGTCCTAAAACAAGAGAAAATGGAAACACTTATAATCTAAAGAAAGGTTTGCGATCTTAACATTACAGAACATGACACAGCAGGACATGCATACAAAATACTAAAGATTGTTTACTTACATTTCAATGTGAATTCCCCAACAGAACTCTCACCCGCCATGTTCTTTGAATATAAATTCCATCGTCATCTGTGCGCAAGTGATGCTGGGATATGGTAGGGTGCGAAGTGTCCATCAGATGTACACTTCATTTTCCTGGGAATTGGAGACCGCATTTGAAGTCGCTTTCGATTTACGGCAGCATTCGTCGTATAATATTCTAGTTATATGTTAAGTCTTACTTTAGGTTAAACGTTTTTGAGAATTAGACCACCCAGCTAAGATAAATGTTATGTCGTTGATTGATTAAATCTGGATTAAGGATATTTTATTTTATTTTGTTGTATTTATTTAATTTTTATTTTTCAGTTTCCCCCCTGAGGGATTGCCACCTTATTGTGGTCAGGGGGGTTTGCGTGCCTCAGTGACCTTAAGAGCTATACCAGCAGGAGCTTAGTCTTCAAGTGGGACACCCAAGTTGGACAGGTCTGAAGGTAGAGGCCTGACAAAGTGCAATCCACTTCTCCAGGCTTTGGACACAGCTAACAACACAATTCAGCAAGGAAAATACTGTTACTATAAGCACAGGGAAAAAAACAATGCTCGAACATGATGTGTACACATGATGCCCCCTTCACATTTCTGACTGCCCCCCCCATATGTGCCTGTCTAGAACCGGCCCTGGATAAGCAGATAAGTACAGTGGTTAAGTCTTGTTTTTACCATATTCGTCTTCTTTCAAAAGTAAAGCCATTTTTATCTCTAAAGAAGCTTGAAATAGCTATGCACGCATTTGTAACATCTCGGCTTGACTACTGCAACTCTTTATATGTCGGTGTCTCTCAGTCTTGTGTCTCTCGATTGCAGTTAGTCCAAAATGCAGCAGCCAGGCTTCTCACAGGAAAGCGCAAATACGAAAATATTACGCCGGTTTTAATTTCACTTCATTGGCTCCCAGTTAAATATAGAATTGATTATAAAATTTTAATGTTTGTTTTTAAATCTTTACATAGTCTGGCCCCACAATACTTAACTGATTTGTTACAGCCTTACATTCCATCAAGATCACTCAGATCTACTAATTTTAATTTGTTGCAAGTACCTAGGACAAGACTAAAAACCAGAGGTGACCGTGCCTTTTCTGTTGTTGGTCCAAAGTTATGGAACGATCTCCCGTTTCACATCAGAGCTGCCCCAACCTTGTCTGTTTTTAAGTCCACTCTTAAAACCTATCTATTTTCCTTGGCGTTCAACATCTCTTGAACTATTGTTCTGTGTTTTTGGCCTTAGGAACCTCGTCTGTGTTTACAGCTTGTGTGATATTATGTTTTGTGGTTTGTGTCTGTTTTACTGTGTATTTATTGGTAGTGTTGTAAAGCACTTTGGTCAACCTCGGTTGTTTTTAAATTGTGCTCTATAAATAAAAATTGTATTGTATTGTATTGTAATTACAGTACTTCCTGGGGAAACAGGGACTTTTGTGGGCAATTTACCCCAAACAAGATACTCGCGTCTTGGGAGTACAGTGACTGCCTGACAGAGTTTCACAGTACCGAGTTTATCAGGCTGCTGAGGGCCAGACCATCGGGAGATGCAGCTCAGAAGCTCAAGGAATTTCTCACACTCAGGATCACTATTACAGCAGGAAACAAGTTCCCAGTACTTGTCATGAGATTTCATCTTCTGTAGAATGCATTTGATTACGTTGCTTCCGATTATGAACTCGTCTCTTTGTCCAGGCACCACAAGAGTTGGAACGACAAACTTAAATCCATAGACTTCAATCTCCAAGTCGTACGTACACTTTGGCTGAATTGTAAGGCCACCGCATCCTACCAGAACCACATTACTTGGAATAGCTTGAGGATGTGGAAGGAGACCATCAGCTTGCAGCTTGGACTCACCCTCTTCACTAAGCGTGCAGGACATACTACCAGAATCCAGTAACCCCTTTAATGTGTAACAGCCACAAACTGTCACAGGAGCATAAAACAACTCACTCGCCCCATCCACTCTCTGAGACCCAACATATAAAACAGTTTTGTCTTCTGGCAATGACTTGCAGCTGTTCACAAAAACATGTTGCACATCTGCTTCATCTGTGAGGGATTTTTCATTAAAATCGCCCATGTTACCCCTCTCATCACATGGGCTATTCAGTTTAACTGAGCAGTATCTGAGGGAGTCGCAGGGCACGCTGCTTTAGGACAGTCACTCTTGAAGTGGCCAGGACTGAGACAGTGACGACATAGCCTGTGACGTCTGCAATGTGAGTATGTGGTGTGTTCCTTGGATCTACAGACCCTACATGCAGAGCTGAAGTTTGTCTTGAAGTCTGAAGTTTTGCTGGCATGAATCCGACCGGACAACGTCAAAGAGGCAGTGCACAATGACAGGACTCTATCCATCATGCCAACCATATGTCGAAGACTGGTGTCTGGAGAGAATGGAAGAGCATTAGGATTAAGATGACTTACAGAAGGCAGAGACTGGGCTGGCGTGGAAGCAGGCTGTTGAGAAGAACTGGACACTGAATCTGGGCATGCTGTAACAGAGCATTGGTTGCAAGCTGACAGAGACATTTTGTGCTGTGTCCTCGATGAGAATCTCTTTACATCCCTCTGATGACTATCCAACCGCTCCTGGACCTCAGCAGCGCTCCACTTCTCTGCTGGTTTAAACTGAAAAGACATAGCAAGACTTGGGTCTGGACAATGTGAAATAAACATCATGACTGCTTCAGCAGTGGGATCCTCAACACTCTTATTACGTCTGCACAAGCACTCATCAGCAACATCTATGGCCTTTGTTAAGACGGATCCAGTAATCCATGGGACTTTCATTTGCTCTTGGGACAGTATTACAGAAGTCAGCCATAGGCATATTTGAGTAAGCCAACTCACTGAAGTTGTGTGTTCAATATGTCAAACACTGCACTTGGAAGCTCGCTGGCGCTCATTTCAGGACGGCTTCATAGAGAAACCTTTACAACATCTCTCGCTTTTCCAGCCAGTCTGCTCATGAGATCGGAAACATCTGTTTGCGTTTTGCATCTCATTCTGTTTAAATAACTGCACATCATATCTTCCCATTCATGGATGGTAAACGAATCACTCTTATCGCCCCTGAAGAATGGTGGAGGCGCTGAATCTTGCTGAACTATCACCTTCAGTTTAGATGCATCCATACACTCACTGGAGTGCTGAGACTGGGAAGGAGGATTATGCTGTACTGGGCTGGGCTGGTGCGCAAGATTAAGGCTGGCCGAAATACTCTCCCCTATTTTCTGAGCTAAATCAGAAATTATGCTCCCTAATGCCTCAGGGGAAATTACACGTTCAGCATCTGGGTGTGTGATTGGGGTGGAGCTAGCTGTTGGGCCTACAGAAGCACCGATTGCTGAATCAACTGTGTGGGTCAAGACCCACATTATTTAACGCTCTCCCTCTCCCATAACAACGTGATGTAATTTCTGACACTCTCTCATTGTGATATTTTTCGGGCCCACCACCCCTGCCCATCGGGAAAGTTACATTAGATTGCTTGACAGGGCTGAAATCGTCTTCACCAAAATCCTCAAACATGTCTCAAATGTAAAGTGAAAACACATAAAAAGTGAAAACTTAATATGCTCTAAAAAAAAAAAAAAAAACAATTCAATAATTTTCACATATATTTCATATAAGATACCAACTCAGTTATATATTAGAAATAATACAGTTCAAAAGAGAAAAGTTTCAGGTCTTTCTTTTTGATGAAAGTAAAATATTTTCCTTCTCAAAGTTAATCAGACACCGTTTTTCATTTAAAACGCATAGACAGTCGATAACAATGATCTGTTCAGATAAAGGATATGATGCAGGAAGATCAGTGAAGCGTTCCGCGGTCTTTATCACACAGTCTCTCTCATCAATACGCACCAACGATGAACGAAATTTTGCCGCAGAGAGAAGTCGCCGCTCAGTCAGTCAATGACACGCTGTACTGTTCCTTTAAGATGACACAGTCTGTCCCGCGATGTTAATCTCACACACGCGCCTTCCTTATCTGCGAACACGGAGCCGCTGCGTTGACGACGAAGGAAACCCGGGAGAGGAGATCGTCGAAGCCGGCGAGCCGTCACACAACCACGGCGATCTGCGAAGCGCTGATCTGATGATCCGAAATGGTCACGGGCACCACGTGTAACCAGTATTGTCTGCGTTGTGTCTTCTTTCTCTTGTATGAGTAACCAGACGGACATCAAATGACGGTTCAACTGCTTCTTTAATCTGATAACACAGAATATGATATTTAGCAGTGTGTTTTCGCCCTTTTTGTTCTTTCTCTCCCATGCGGAGACAGTGCGGAAAGGGAAGAAAAAAGGAAATACAACTTTCAAACAATAAAATAAATTCAACAAATGACAAAACAGCATACCTGATAACACAGAATATGATATTTAGCAGTGTGTTTTCGCCCTTTTTGTTCTTTCTGTTAAAGGGAAAGTGCAACGCATTTAGCACATGCATTGATGAGATATCAAAATTAAATCACAATCTTAATTAAAACGAAATCATGAAAATAATGAAACAAACATGAAAAATAGAGTTATAGATATGATTTAATCAAGTATTATTATTGTTTTCACACACATATCTACATCAGTTATGACTTTCATCAGGTACATTTCTGGCTTTAAAAGTTCACCATCTACCAATTAATAATGTTACAAATACAAAGTTTAAATAAACATTGTATGTTAAATGAACTGTAATTCATGTTTAGTGATGTTCTTATCAGGTGGTGGCTAAGTTGTATTTACAATATGTCATTAAATGATACATTGAGTAGGAATTAGGACTGTCGGAAAATATATTTTTAATCTTAATAATTACATGATTTTCCCATTAATTAATCAAACTAGTCAAAAAATTCTAAATGCTCCAAATAAACAATTAAAAGATTAATTATTCTTCTAGACAGTGATGTTAAATAGACAACACAAAAAAGTGGCCTTTCAAAACTTTAATGTTGTATGTTTTAATTCCATTAATTTCTCTGTCTGGAATATGTTTCTAGCCTCTGCATCACATCTTGCTCTTTCACCCAAAAGTGACAATTCTCTCATCATTTACTGACCATCATGTTGTCCCAGATGTTTACGACTTTCTTTCTTCAGATGAACACAAGCAAAGATTTTTAGTCCTTATAATGCAAGAGGACCACTTCAGAAACCACATAAAGTGAACACGACAGTCAAGATTAAAATTTTTATTAATTATTTTTTGGCCTTTTTTCTAAATAAAGAAAATGTTTGTCTGACGATAAGGTTTGTATTTTATGTGCCCTGTACAGAACATTCATGTAAAAACATTCAGTCTCTGTGCTATATGCAAAAAAAAAAAAAAGTTTAAGTACAGCCCTGATATAATTTTTATTGTTTTTACTGGAGGAAAACCAGGAAAATAATAGGTAATAAAATTGGTGTCTTATCTTACCTGCCACCAGAGGTCACTCGATGAACCTCTTATTCTTAAATAGCCAAATAGTGTTATGTTTTTAATGTTTCGCGGTATCAGTAGTAATAATAATAACAACCATACTTTTTTTTTAGTTATACTGGTAAATAAAAACAACTCCAATGAATTACCAACATTATGAAACATGCGAACTGCCATTGAACTATGACAAAAAAAAAACTAAATAGATGTCTTATCTGCATCCTGCCAATAGAGGTCACTCGTACAATGACCAACAAACATATTAGGCATCAGCTGTGCGCTTCCAATGTTTCCCTGGTTTATCGATCGTTCAACATATTTGCATTTTCTACATATTTGTTCAAGTACTTCTGCCATTTTCACCTTCTGTCTTTACCTTCTTCTTTCCGTCTTCTTATTTCCGTTTCCCGTGTAATCTCTTTCCCATATATGTTCCTGGTTCATTAATATTCAACATACGATTAGCATACTGGGCTGAAATGCAAATTTAAAAAGTACTAGTATCTATTAAGTTCAGGATATCTCTGGTCTAAAAAGGTACTAGTAACTAAAAAATAAGAACTAGTTCTATTTTTGCCATACAAGAAAAGTATAATTGAATACTAGTCACTATTAGAATACCTACTAGTATCTAATAAATAAGTACTAGTATCTAATGAATAAGTACTAGTAACTTTACAAAAGACACTAGTACCTAAAGAATAAGTACTAGTATCTAATGAATAAGTACTAGTAACTTTACAAAAGACACTAGTACCTAAAGAATAAGTACTAGTATCTAATGAATAAGTACTAGTACTTAAAGGAAAAGATACTAGTATCTAAAAAATAAGTACTAGTAACATGAAAATAGATACTAGTACGGGAAATAGATTAAATGTTAAAACGGCTTGCCATACAGGGGTGGAGAAAAGAATAAACAAAGATCAACAAGATCAAACCACGCCCCCATCAGTTCTTCCGCAGTTTTGTGCAGAATAATAGTTCTCCGCTGCTGCAGTTTCACGGATAATTAACACGTTTATTGAAACTACATTTAATCTTTTTCTCACGAAACAACCACACTAACGAACAGCTCGACACAATCTATACCGGGGCAGAGCCTAGACAGGGCTTTCTTCTGTGTGCTATTCTCAAAGTGCCAGGGGGTGCGCAAAATAATTTGCTATAGTCTTCCGTACCTTGTGGACTGTAAGTCACGTTTTTATCATGAAACATGCTGTGATTTATTCCAAAGTAACTTATATAATGCATTTAACGTCAAATAATCTTAATGTAGACACGCCAGTTGTGTTATGGTTCATGTTTGTGGTATACGCCAGTCAGACCGATATAAAGTTGGTTCGATGTTTGACGTTTGACATTTGTCAGAGATTCAGCCTTGGAAATCTTCAATAGTTCTTTAACGACTGAGCACAATGACAAGAAACATACTGCGTTCTAATTGTTTACAAATGTAGAAGAGATTTGTTTTAATCTGCCTTAAGGTACTGTAACTGATAGAGCTTATAATGTAAACGTCTGCAAAGTGCAAAACAAAGAGCAAAAAGTACAATTATTTCATCTAAATGCTTCACTTGTGTATAAAATGTATACAAATAAATCTCAAATTTAAAGGGTGTGTCTTATTACAGGTTCATAAAAGAAGATTTAATTATATGTTTTATTGACAGAACTATAGGACAACAAAAGTTACTGAAATGAAACCATTCAGAAAAAAAATTGCAAAGAAAAAGCTTGCAAAGCATGAACATTGTGCAGTTTACCGCCCCCTACAGGAAGACACATTTACACTGTCTGAATCGTTCCCTATCTCCTACATTGACATATGACACTATATGACATTCCCCATACAGTAAACACTAACACTGTGAACAAGTGACCGATCTCAGCCACACCTTCAACGTTTATTTATAGTGTAGGGGGCGGGACACCGCGGATTCTATAGAGAATTTTATTGGACAGAAGGTTTTTAATTAACAACAAACTTCAATTAACACAGTCAAAGTACAGTTATAACTACAATTATACACGTAAAAAAAACACATACAAAAAATTTATATATAAAATACTAAATATGTATACAAAATACACATATAGCCAGTGGGGGTGGGCTAAACATTATGTAAATATATTAAAGGATTCACAAATGGAAACAGTCTTAATTGCTTTCTTATTATGTAAATAAAGAAAATTGTCTTAACATAAATTTGAATTTCTTTTTCAATAACCAGAAATAACAGCTTGGTTTTACTATACTTGCACTTATGAATATGAAATTTAGCAAAAATTAAAATCAAATTTATAATGCAATACTCTTTCCTTTTATTTAAGGGGATTTTAGCAAAAGAGACAAAGAAAACATGAGGTTAACGTTATCAATTATAAATCTAGTCAGATCTTTCCAAAAATGTTTTAACATGAGAGCAATGCCAAAATGAATGAAACAAAGTTTCAGTCATCATATTACAAAAGGAACAATTCAAATCAATATCATTTTTTAATTTAACTAGAAAATTATTTACTGGATAGTATCTGTGTACAATTTTAAATTGAGTACAAATTGGGTACCTATGGGGTGAGCCGGGGTTTTTATACAATAGAGATCAAGTCAGCAACATTTGTTTATGAAAGCAGCATAAGCTTAAAGGAATTTTATAATTGCAAATCAAGAGAAATCTAAGACCCCCTAATTTATTAAAAAAAAAAAAAAGACTAAATTAGGTATAAAATTCCATGAAGAATTTGGGTTTAGAATGAAATGTTTAATCCAATTGATTTTAAAGGTGTTATTTAAAGTGCCCCCATTATGGATTATAAAAGGTTTGTATTTTGGTATTGGGAGTCCCCAACAAGAAGTTTACATGCATGGAAGGTCAAAAAACACTTTTATTGTCTTATAATATGCATTTATTTTTACCTTATTTGCTCAACGACTCCCAAACGATTTGTTAAAACGAATCATTTGTCCAAACCACTCCTTTGCTGACACTAATCTGTGGAGTTAGAATTGTTGCATAATTCCAAATAAATACATTATGATCCACAAATAAATGTAAAGCGATTTGTTACAGTTCTGTCTGTTTGTTTTATTGGTTTCTCCCATTGTCTCCCCCCGTCGATCTGTCTGATTTGGTTTTACCCTCGTTAGCGTCATTCCCTTCACCTGTTTGCAACAATTAGTTCACCTTTATAAGCCTGTTTGTTTCTTGAGTTCCCTGTCGGTCTTTAATGTTTGTTTGTTTCTATGTGTGTGGATTATCGCTCTGTGTTCCTGCCTGTTCCAGCTTGTGCTACCAGAAGTTTATATTAAATATTGTTGCTTGTTATCTCATCTCTCGTCTCGTTCCATCCAGCACGCAGCACCCGTAACAGAAAGACCGACCGAAACTGTTTTTTCCCGGCATCTTCCCCTGCGTTTATTTTTCCGTTTTTTCTCAGTGTTTGTTTTGATTTTTCTTCATGGATCCCGCCGTTCAGATCATCATCCTGGAGCAGGGGAATCGCTCTCTCGAGGACCACACCAGAGACTTTGTGCATCTCGCACCACTCACGCATTACCCGGACAGCTGCCTGTGCACGTTCTACCGTGCGGGACTGAACACCACCATCAAGGCGCAGCTGTCCGGGGATGGTCCTCGAGAGAGCATTGCTGATTACATCGAGTGGGTGCTGGTGTCCAGCAGATCTTCGTTGACCACGGAGTATGACACCAGCCCCACTCAAGACCCAGAACCCAGCCAACCATCACCCCGACACGCGGAGTTTGAGCCCGAGCCCACCGCGGATGACGAGCCAGAGCCACGAGCGACAGAGCAAAGGATCGCCACAGAGCCAGAGCCCAACACGTCCGACCAGGTGCGAGAGCCGGCTACAACTACTGCAACGGTGGAGTGCTGCGTGGAGCAAGAGAGGGCTATGGAGAGCCCTGCCCACTGCACCACCGCTGGGGGTGAGCTTGAACTGAACTCTGGGGACTTGATTGACTTTACTGAAATTCTGGAATCTAACTCTGGAGATTTAATAGACTTTTCTACGGAAATACCTACCTGCCATGATCTACCTGTCGGTATGGAATTCCCACCCACCCCCCCTCTTTTGTCTGTCTGGTCACCGCTGTCCCCTGACAGCCCCTCTGCTCACCCTCAGCCCACTACCTGTGCAGTGGGCTCGCCGCGGGTCTGCCAGCTTCCATCGGCGTCAGGGCTGGAGGATCCCTCAGCTCCGCCTCCAGCCTCAGAATCCAGAACTCCGCCTCGGCCCTCCGACCCTGCGGCTCCACCACGGCTCTCAGCGCCCTCGTCTCCATCGTCGCCCATCGGTCCACCAGCTCCACCGGGCTCCCTCGTTTCTCCGGCTCCGCCTTGGTCGGTCGTCGTCCCGCCATCGCCTCGGGACTCCACTCCTCCGGCTTCGCCTCGTCACTCCGTCCCACCGGCTCCTAAGGACTCCTCCCTCCCTCCGGCACAGCCTTCATCCTCTGTCGCTCCGGCTCCGCCGCGGACCTCCGGATCTCCGCCTACGCCTCGGTTGCCAGAGCCTCTGGCTCCGCCTTGGCCCTCCGGATCCTCGGTGTCGCCCTGGATCTTCGGCTCTCTGTCTCCACCTCGGGCTCCTCCGCCAGCTGCTCCGCCTCTGTCGGTCGGCCCCCTGGAGTCGTCAGCCCTTCTTCCACCATGGCTCCTCCCTCCATTGGCTCCACCGTGGGTCATCATGGCTCCGTTCTGGGTCATGCTAAGTTCCTCCTGCTCCGGGTCCCTCCTGTTTCCTCCCTGGCTCCTCCCACCTTCGTCGCCCCCTTGGACTCTGTTGACTCTGGTTTTTGTCCCACTTCCGGGGTTCCGTCCTCCGCCGAAGCCTCCTCCCCCATGGACTCTGGTTTTTCTGTTGTTTTTTCGCCTCCTAGTCTGTTTTGTTTTGTTTTGTTTTCTACGGCGCGAGGACGCGCCTATTCGGAGGAGGGCGTAATGTTACAGTTCTGTCTGTTTGTTTTATTGGTTTCTCCCATTGTCTCCCCCCGTCTATCTGTCTGCTTTGGTTTTACCCTCGTTAGCGTCATTCCCTTCACCTGTTTGCAACAATTAGTTCACCTTTATAAGCCTGTTTGTTTCTTGAGTTCCCTGTCGGTCTTTAATGTTTGTTTGTTTCTATGTGTGTGGATTATCGCTCTGTGTTCCTGCCTGTTCCAGCTTGTGCTACCAGAAGTTTATATTAAATATTGTTGCTTGTTATCTCGTCTCTCGTCTCGTTCCATCCAGCACGCAGCACCCGTAACACGATTGACAAAAACAAAGCATATTCACAAAATAAATAGAATGAGATCCACAAATAAATCTTAGAGTTCCACAAACATGAATTATATTCACAAGTAAAAAAATTTGAATTGCAAATAAAAAAAACATACTCACAAATATTTTTTTTTATTTTACAAACTTTGCCCGGCATTTATATGTGAATCGCGTACTGTGCATTTGTGGATTGCAGCGCATATTTGTGGATTTTGAAACATTCCAAGCGTCAAGACGCACACTGATCCACAAATGCATGGACTCCACCCACCTTCTACTTAAGCCAATCAGATACCGGCCACGTGGGGCTGACCAATCGTTGCATGTTCTCGCTCCAACCAATCACGTTTTGCCTTACAATTAGTGTGGGACCAGCCGTAATGGACGACCAGGACAGTGGTGCTCATCACAGCATTATTGTAATAATATCTAAAATAAAACAAGTAATGTTATGTGTAATGTAATCAGTGTTTCATGTATCACTGAGTCGATGCGTGTTTTGACCGTGAGTGTGTTTAGCAAACTGGTATTCTACGGTGACCGGGAGGGGAGGTCTTTGGTTCACTTAGTTTTGTCGTGGCCACGACATATAATCGTGAGAATGTGATAATATAACACAGCCACGAGATGATCGTGGGAACGTGATATTACACGAGATCGCTTTGATGAGGGAATGACATCCATTTCTCGTGGCCACGTCTTATTATGTCAGAACCAGTATTGTCAGAACTTAAAGTAATCACAACGACAAACATTCATTATTCATCGACACATTTCTAGACAACAGTGAGTGAACAGATAAAGCCGTCAGTCGGTTAGACAGAGACCTACAAGCTGCGCGGAGCGAACACAACACACACACACACACACACACACACACACACATGTTGGGTTTACATGTTTTATGGGGACATTCCATAGGCGTAATGGTTTTTATACTGTACAAACCATATTTTCTATCACCCTACACCTACCCTACACCTAAACCTAGCCCTCACAGGAGACTGTGCACACTTTTACTTTCTCAAAAAAACTCATTGTGCATGATTTATAAGCCTGTTTCCTCATGGGGACCTCACAAATGTCCCCACAAGGTCAAATTTTACTGGTATTACTATCCTTGTGGGGACATTTGGTCCCCATAACGTGATGAATACCAGGTGCACACACACACACACACACACACACACACACACACGCGCGCACACATGCGCACACATGCGCACACACACGCACACACGTCTGGTTTATTATCTTTGTGGGGACTCTCTATAGACGCAATGGTTTGTATACTGTCCACACTGTATTTTCTATCCCCTTACCCTTACCCTACCCCTAAACCTAACCCTTACAGAAAACTTTCTGCATTTTTACTTTCTCAAAAAATCTCATTCTGTGTGATTTATAAGCTTTTGTACCCATGGGGACCTCAAGCCAGTCCCCACAATGTCAAAAATTTCAGGTTTTACTATCCTTGTAGGGACATTTGGTCCTCACAATGTAGCAAAAACAAGTACACACACACACACACGCAACTAAATACATATTTTGCATGATACAGAGTAACGTTACATGATAGCAACACGTTTTAAAGGATTACTCCACTTTCAGAATAAAAATGTTCTGATAGTTTACTCACCTCCATGTCATACACGACATAATATTACACCACATAACACAACTACGTATTTTGAACGATCGCTAGAAAATACAACCATCAATTATTAATCACACTTACAGTTAGAGGTTCAGAGGAGCAAGCCGGTCCAAATAAACTTTTTCTGCTTCCTCTTCTTCTTCTTCTTCTTGATTTTTTACGGCGACTGGCAACCAACTTAAATAGGTGCATTACCGCCACCTTCTGCTCCGGAGTGTGGAACAGAGTTTTACAATCTATGTATCAAACCCGTTTCTTTAATAAAATCGAAGAAGACTTTACTATTTACTTCACCTGCCCATTCTATTAAAATCTTAAAATTTACTTCCTGATTTACATTCTTTCTTTTTTCTTCCATCAATGTTCCTCTTTCTTGCTCATATTTCCTACAATCAAGAAATACATGAGTTATTGTTTCTTCAACATTACAGTGATCACATAACCCATTTGGGTGTTTCCCTATTATTTTAAGCGTACTATTTAAATTTGAGTGCCCTAATACTATTCTGTTAAAAATAACCTCTTCTTTCCTTGACTTACCTATACACTTTATGTTTTGATTTACCTTGTTTCTTAAACTGTAAAGGAATCTACCCTTTGTTTCATTGTTCCATTTATCTTGCCATTCTTTGACTAATTTACTCCAAATTAAAACCTTAATCTCTGATTTACGTAAAGGCACTTGTAACTCTATTGATTCTTTCTGTAAAGCTTGTTTAGCTAATTTATCCACTTCTTCATTTCCCTTTATTCCTATGTGTGCTGGAACCCACATAAAACTGATTGACGTTTCATTTTGAACAATTCTTGAATGTATATGTAAGATATTAAAAATAATATCTTGGTGACTGGATTTAAACATTGTCAGTTTTTTTTTTTCCTCTACCCACTGTAATGCCAAAAGTATCCCTATCATTTCTACAGTATAAACTGCCAAATGATCTGACGTTCTCTTTACTCCACTGATCCACTGATTATCAGTAACTTGGGCTAAAAAAGCAACCCCAGTTGTTTGACATTCTGGATCTTTTGATCCGTCTGTATATACTTGTATATGTTGAGGGTACTGTCCAAATAAACTGGGCACTAATCCATCTTTTAAGAGCAAGCCTTTGGAGAATCCCGCATTGTACTTAGGATTCAGCGTCTTCTCCACATGACGGAAAAAACACATGGAAATTTTGTGGGCGGAATTATGCAAATGTTTAGTTGTCCAACGGACTGCAGGGGCGTAACAGAATCAGCAGGGGGCGAGAAGTTGTCCAAATCACACAGAACCACGCGAGATTTCAAAACGAGGTGTTGTCGGCAAGATGGCTGCTCGCATAGAGACAACGGTGACGATCATTTTCCTGAGTTAAGAGTTTAAATCTAATTGTATATGTCATTTTCATACAGTAGTTTCTGTAGTTGATAATCCATTAAAACTTAACCTTCCTCGGCATTCTGGCTTTAATGTGTTATTTGCTTTTACGAATAATATATGATGTTCTACAATACTCCCCAAGGAAATTTCAGTCTAGTTAATGATGAAATAATTAACAAAACTGAATAAAACTTTGTGTTAACTTATTGACACTTTTCTCCGCTCTGAGTCGGGCTCTTTTTAAAGATAAATGTCCGCAGTCTGCATAAACCTGGATTAATATCTCTACGTCCATTCAGGTTCCGCTTTTAATTTACCTGTTGCCATAGTGACAGGCCTGTCAACATACATTGCCATTTAACAACAGTGCCATTCAAAAAATAATTTGTTTAAAGACACCTACAATACATCACAATATTTATTAATAAAAAATAAATTATTTGTGTACTAAATGTATTAACTGTCATTTAAAGTGCTTTCAGTTTTACAAAACTGAGATCAAAAAAATGTAGAATTGCATGTAGTCTGAGAATTTCTAACACACATATAACATGTCCAATAGAAAATCAGGTACTTACAAAGTACCTCCAGCTTTACCTGTTGCCATGGTGAATTGTAGTACAAGCCTGTCAACATACATTACATAACAATAGTGCCACCTTACAGTGCATTTAGATTTACTGAGACAGACATCACTACATCAACAGACACTACATCACAATATCAGTGTAAAAAATAAAACAACAAAAAAAAAATTGCTTACTGAATTTGTTAACTGCCATTTAAAGTGCTTTCAGTTTTACAGAACTGAGATCAAACAAATATGTAGTATGCATGTAGTCAGAGCCTAACACACATTTCACAAGTCCAATAGAAAATCAATTACAAAGTGCCTCATAAAAACAGTCAGCGCTGCAGTATCCTGCAAATTCATTGTCAGAGTAGAATCCTTGTAGTTTTCCCCTCTGCTCACATCCCCTGTAGCCTTCACAGTCTTTGTAGAGAGATTTGCACTGAATGCAACAGGAGATTCGATATGGGATTCTGTAGGTCCTTCTATGCTCCTCTGAAAATGCTTTCCAGTTCACCACACCTGATGAGAAAAGAAAAGAAGGGTTCATGTGTAACACGCAGATTTGTTTTGTTTTTGTTTTTTTCTCTAAATTTTCTGGTAGCTGTGTTTCCTCCATTCATTTTAGGAGTGGTGTGCCACCACAGAAAGAGAAATGTGAAATTAAAATAAGCTATTTTTGTCGAAAACAAAAATTATTAGGCCAGTGTATAAGTACTTCTTATATTATGATGAAAATCATTTTAGCACTAGAAACTAGACTTGAATCATAACTTGAACCAAACAGACAGATAAAGGACAAATGTAGAATCATCACTTAAAAACATCACGGTTGTAAACTGGCACAGAAAACAAAGCAGACCACATTTATGTACAACACACTTTTTACATTGTAATAATGACAAGTGACCACTCCAGGGGCCACAATTGTGTTGTGTTGCTGGCGTCTGCAAGACATTCACTGACACACAGATTTCCAAACTCTGACCCTTCTCAAGTTCTGAACTTTTTGCTCTGCCCTCGCTGCAATATAAAAAGCTGCAATCTGACATGTCCAAGTTGAGTGCACCCATAGCTCACAGTGATCCTGTGAGTGAGTGACTTTCACCTATAGCTCAGAGCTGCTTTGCCTCTAAAAATATGGGACAGAAGGAAAAGCACAAAACTTACTGTTAAGCCAGCAGAAGTGTGCTTCCTTCAGAAAGCATTCCTCTCTCACTATCCTCCAGAAACGTGTGCATGTGAGAGCCAGGGTATGAATTGCAGGGTCACCATCTTGTAGCACCACAAGGATGAAAATCATGTGCAAAATTTCCTCAGGTAGCTGTGAACATAAAACTGTAAAAGTCACTGCAAAATAGCAGGCTCAATATCAGGTCATCAGCTCCATATATGTAGCTATAGATGCATGTTGGATTTACCTGTTTTACCTACAGCTCACAGAGGTGCTTCACTTCTAAAAACAGAAGGAAATCAAATCTAGATACATGCCTGTAAAACCCCCTTCACAGGACCACAGTATATGTGCTATGTACTATTTTAAATGTAGCCTACATGACAGACATTGAATAAAACATTCAAGTCTCCCAGTCATTGACTTTTACTAATATGGTGTCATTTTAAATCCCCTAAAAAATGGTTTAGATAAAAAAGGTTAAAAAAACGTGGCATTTATATTATGCCTATATTTTCGCGCTGTCATTATCTTGCTGCTTATGTTTTAATTGTAACTGCATTGCTAGGCAGCGCCTTTTACTCACTGAATTAGCAGTTGAGATTCAAAAATAAAGTCAAAATTAGCAGAGGCGGACAGAGTACACAGGTTCATTACTTGAGTAAAAGTACAGATACCCCTTGCTAAATTTTACTCAAGTACAAGTAAAAGTACTACAGTCAGATGTCTACTTAAGTAAAAGTACTGAAGTACTTGTTTTTAAAAGTACTTGAGTATCAAGAGTACAAGAGTACATTTTCTAAATATTGCATTACTACTGCCACAGTGCTTACATTTATGTACAGAAACGTCCTACATGGAGTTATGAAAAATGTTAATGTTAATACCTTGGAGAATGTAAAAGGAATTGAAAGTAAAATCAAGTCATTTTCATCTTTTTACCATGTTGCTTTATTTAACATTTCTCACTTGCCCACAAGGCAATAGCACAACAATGGCAACGCTCTGACAAACCTCTGCTAGAGTTTTAATGGATTTTTTGCACCCACATTTGAACTTGACTGTGTTAAACACACCGCATACTCAAGAACATCAAAGCAAATGCTCAGCTTACATTAATGTGTAATATCAGAAAAGAAAATTCAGCTAACAATTGTGTGTACATGTGAGTTTCTCTGTTTTTCATCAATCAAATCAATAAACCTAAACCAGCAAAGGCAATATAGCAATGTTCTGACACACCTCTGAACCTGACCGTGATGAAGTGATTAAAGAAAATCAGCTAATCAGCTGTGTTTAGGTCAGTGTACAAATAAGGAAAAATAAAATTCAGCTCATTTGAGTGGCAATCAGTGGCGCCTGCACAATCCAATCGTGTTTGAGAGAGAAACAACAAATTGAGGGTTTCTGAGATTTTTCTTTTTTCCTTTTTTTTAGAAGAAGTAACGGGTACTCACGCTTATGGATGGAAATGTAGTGGAGTAAAGAGTGCAATATTTGCCTCTCAAATGTACTTGAGTAAAGTCATGAGTACTCCCCAAAAATGATACTCGAGTAAAGTAGAGATCCCTCAAAATTGTACTTAAGTACTGTACTCAAGTAAATGTACTCCGTTACTGTCCGGCTCTGAAAATTAGTAACAGAAGGTGATTTATGGATGCTGAAGAGCACAGAAGCACTAAATGCCATTAGTCTGAGTCAGCATCTGGCAGAATATTTAGATGTTTTAGCCTAACATTACTCATATTTTTCAAACTTTAAATTAATTATTTCATTTTTGTTTTGCCATTTCTATTGTTTATTGTTCGCTACTGTGTTGCCATTTAGTCTGCTGTTTCCCCCCAAAAAAATAAAAAATAATACTCTGATCAATGGTTTAATGAATAAAACTTTTTTTTTTTTTTTTTGGATTAAGTTTATTTGGTGTTGTTCTCTTATTTAAATAATAAATTATATAAATTTAAATTAATAACTAATTAGGTGAAGCACTGCTTGAATTTATCATGGCATCATGCAGTGTGTTGAATCATTATCACACATTATTGTCTATAGGCTATTTCAGTTATTTAAATAAAGTTATCTTATTATATTGATTAATGACATTGAATTATAATATTACACCACCCAAATATGTCATTACTTCCTTTTAATTGTCTTTGTCAGTGCAGGCTTGTTTATCTTATATTGACTGTTATGAAAAGTGACTGTAGCCGCATAAACAGCCTTGAACATAAAACAACAGGACAAAAATATAGTTGATGACTATACATCAATTATGACTCTAGACACTTCTTTATGAAAACAGTGGCATAATACAGTGAAATCAAATGTTCTTTAGGCGTATCAAAACAGTAGTCATGTGCTTGAGTGAAATTTACCCGCTGGAGGTTTTAGGTGTACAGCGACCCCTGGCGGTTCTAGTGTTAAAGACGACCTCGTATCTGCACTAGCAGCATCATTTATAATCTATAATTTATAATAACATGCATACTTACACCTGTCTACTGATCAGGGACGACTCAATTTTTTTAACTAAAATTTGGTTCAATATAGTGAATATATATAGTAATATTCATTTATTTAGTTTTCACTTTAACATGTTATAATTTAAGGGGATTTTACAAAATATTTTTAAAATCTTAAAAAAATTCAAAGTATACAATTGAGTGTTAAATACAATAAACAGAGACATGGTCTGGAAAATTGTCAAGTTCAGATTTATGTAGCTGTATTGCTACAGTAAAAAATATTTTATAGAAAGTATAGCACTCTGATACTATTGTTGAGCATTGTCACAGCGCTCTCTCCACCCTCAATACCACGACTGAGGTGAGTCCCCTTGAGCAAGGCACCGTTCCCCCAACTGCTCCCCAGGCGCCGCAGCGATAGCAATATGGCTGCCCACTGCTCCGGGTGTGCGTGCGTGCGTGCGTGCGTGCGTGCGTGCGTGTGTGCGTGCGTGCGTGTGTGCGTGCGTGTTTGTTCACTTCTCACTACTGTGTGTGTGCACTTGGATGGGTTAAATGCAGAGCACAAATTCCGAGTATGGGTCACTGTACTTGGTCACGTCCTTTCCGTCCTTTCCTTTCCTATATTATATGATATATGCATATCAATAGGCCAAACCAATCCAAAAATGTTAACACCAGCTAACAATTCAGGATGAACACATGTCTAGCCTAATGATACACAACTAATAAAGTATCGTGTTTAAATTAAGTTGTTTATTTATTTATTTTTAATGTATGTGTACATTAGGTGATAAACCACAGCCCTTATATAGTCTGTTAATAAATTCATATAAATTACACCCATACATGTAAAATATTTACATCTCTAAAGTACTGTTAAATATTTAAAAAAAAAATAAACAAAACATAAAGCTTAAAAATTGTTCTTCATAAATGTGTAAATATGTGTACGGAAAAAAAATTAATGCCTTACAGTTCTTAATCAGCATTTTTTCAGTGTTATTTCTTCAACACGTTTACCATTTCTAAAGCTATATTATATTATATTAATTATTATATTTACGTAAATTCTGCATGACGTCTAGTCGCTTTAATGCGCGCGCTCTGAACATTCAAATCTGGAGCGGAAGTAGTTACCATGGAAACGGGGGCGGGAACTCAACTGTCCAGCAGCAAAACACTGTTGCTGTTTCTCACTGTTGTTTTTACAAATTTCAGGTATGTTTAGTCTCTAATGTTGCACAAATAATACATACATGTGTTCCTGACACTTTCTTTCATGTAAATGACATGCTTCCATTAAATATTTACTTTATAGAAATGGTTTAGTGTCTTCGGAAACAGTCCTTTAGCATCTGAACAGTAATGCTAATTGAGGTGAGTTAGGTTAACTATCGACTTCAGCTCTGGTTTATGAAAGTTTGGCCTTTTTAATGTCATCTTAAGTAACATTATAGATGAGATGTTTTATATATATGGTAAACAAAAAGTGGACCTATTTCAGTCCCCACCCATTTTGTATTTAATTATCAAGTTCAAATATATAATTTTAGTTGCTTCTCATGCACCAATTTGTACTGAATTAGCATGTCTGCTGGTATATTGGCGGGGAATGGGTGGATGTGTATCCCTCTAGGGGGGTCAGGGTGCATGGTCCCCTGGAGAAAATTTGCCTTGTTATCTCGTCTTGTCTTTTTCGCTTCCAGCCCCTTGGAAACTCTAGCCTGTTTTATCGGATTACTCTTTTTTCCCTAGCCCCTTGGATTACATTCACCGTTGACCAACCCTCCCCTGTTTTGGATTACTCTTTTGTCTTGCCATTGTCTGATCTGCCTGTTATATGACCATGTCTCTGTCTCTGTCCCTTAATTAAAGCTCACATTTGGATCCGTCCCCTTCAGGTCTCCCTCATTCTGTAACACTTAGTATAAATACTCAGACGCTATAGATTAATCACAAAATACTGTAATTATATTCAATTATATCTATATTAATAATATAATACGATTCGATATATCCCACATTTCGGCCGCAATACCATGGTGCAGTTAGTGTTACAGTAAAATAAATCCATGGTAAATGATTTTGACTATCGTCACAGTGTTTCTCCTGTTTGTCAGCGCTGTTTCATCTGTTTCAATCACGTCACTGTGTTCATCACCGAATTCAAGCGCTTCACTCTGTGTCTCACAGCGCTGTTTAGTGCATTTGTTGTTCCGCTGCTGTTTGAACTGTAATCGAGCGGATAAATGGTCCGTGTGGCGCGATTCAAATGACTAGCGCGTTTAATCCATAGTGCGATTCTCACCCAAATTAAAGACCTTTTGAAATTAGAATTAAGAATTTTCTTATACTAATTAAGGTATTTGATACTTTTCTATGGCTTTAAATGTTATTGTTATTTAAAAGAACACTTGTTTATAAAAAAAAAAAAACGTAGATTCTGGACCTTTGGTGGTATGGGGTGGGTCATTCGAACCCCTGAACCCCCCTGGCTACGGGCATGAACAAATATTGATTCCACTTGTCCTGTGTCCGAAAAAAACTTGTACGACACAGGAAAAGTTTCTGATTCAAACATTTTTGAAAGGAGTTGCTGACAAAGATATAGAAAACACAGGTGATCTGAGAAAGCTTATTAAATTACATTATATGCATCTTTCATAATATATTTAGCCTATATCACCATGCAGCTGTAATTTTCTTTTGCAAAATTACATATATATCTATATGCATTTGTTTATTTGCTAACACTGTAACAAGTAACTGTATATGAGCCATTTAAATAAGTAAACCTAAAAATGTAAATTCTGTTATTAAATTGTATTGTTTTGCATATTCTATATATTATTTATTTTTCTTTTCTGCATTTCACCTTTACTGTAGTTTACTTCTAATAAACCTGACATTGTATAATAAATATTGTCGACAGATTGTTTACGTTCCTTCCTAGATTCTTCCATTCTAATGGCCGTGCACCAGAGTTGGAGCATATCTCCTGTCGAAGAACATCTCTAGACATTATGAACCATATGACTATAATAATAATAATAATAATTCCTTACATTCCTTAGCGCTTTTTCTGGACATTCAAAGCACTTTACATAGAAGGGGGAATCTCCTCAACCACCACCAGTGCGCAGCATCCACCTGCATGATGCGACAGCAGCCATATTGCGCCAGAACGCCCACCACACACCAGCTTATTGGTGGAGAGGGGATGTGAGTGATGAAGCCATTCAGAATATGGGGATGATTAGGAGACCATGATGGTCAGAGGCCAATGGGCAGATTTGGCCAGGATGCCAGGGTCATACCCCTACTCTTTTTCAATCCTGGGACATCCTGGGATTTTTAATGACCACAGAGAGTCAGGACCTCAGTTTAACGTCTCATCCAAAGGATTGTTGGTGAAAAATTCATAAGAGTGATTTTTGCATACTTATGTGATAGACTTTTGTGTAATGTATGGGGAAAACAACAGGTGGTAAAGTGCTGATCAGACCTCTGTGCCGTGTAGGAGCGACTGAGGATCGGGGACTCCACGGCGCCATAGGGTGACCTAGGGGGTCAGGGGAAGCCTAAAATATGAGCAAAGAATGTCTAGAAGGGATGATCTATAGAGATGTTTTGCTGTTCTTCTCTCCTCATATGAGAACACCGGCTGTTCTTAGTTTGTAACCTTGGGTGTGCAAAGAGATATAAAGCGGAGGAGATAACTCCCTCCTTTGTCACACTCAGCAGGGCGCTGTATCTGTTTGACTGTGAACCTTTCTTGCAAGAAATAAACCTTTAAAAGCAGCTGTGCAATTTGTCTTTATTGACCGAGAGCCTCTAGCAGATTTTTGCTCCAACAGGATGGTGCTCTTTTGACAGTATAGTGTCCCCATCACTACACTGGGGCATTAGGACCCACACAGACCACAGGGTGAGCACCCCTGCTGGCCTCACTAACACCTCTTCCAGCAGCAACCTAGTTTTCTCAGGAGGTCTCCCATCCAGATACTGGCCAACGTCAACCTGCTTAGCTTCAGGGGGCAACCAGTCTTGGGCTGCAGGGTGAAATGGCTGCTGACTAGTAAGTGACCTCTTAAACATACACTTCCATTCAAAAGTTTGAGGGTCAGATTTGTCATGTATTTAAAATAAGTCTTTTATGGCAACAACTGCTGTATTTATTGGATTAAAATACAGTGAAACAGTAATATTGTGAAATTGCCATTTTTAAATAACTATTTTCTATTTCAATATGTTTTAAAAAGTGATCAAACTTGATTTTTCAGCATCGTTATGCTTACGCCATGTCTACACTGGATGCGAGCGGTGCAACAAAATACAGTAGAACTCATTATAATCACTGATGCTGTCTACACTGGATGCGGCCAGGGGCGACACAACAAATCCCCGACAGTAAACTGCTACTGCATACTGTTTATAACGTGCTCACACACAGTTCAAATGATTTACAACAGTCGCTGTGTCACGTCCAGTGTAGACACGGTGTTATCTTCAGTGTCACATGATCCTTCAGAAATCATATGACGTATGTATGTATGATGTCATTCATAACTGATATAACTTTTCTATTTCAGAGACTGAAAATCATCAGTAAAACACAAGGTAATGAGAACTTACTCAAAACCTAAGTCAAGTCAAGTCGAGCTTGACTGTCATTCACTGTGAACATACAGTGGAACAAAATGTCGTGTCTTGAAAACTATTATATTTAAAAACTATTTTTTAAACCTATACATGTAACTATAAAAGTTGTTACTCTTCCCCTGTTTCCCCAGGCAAGCAGAGTCATGTTCCTCCCTCTGAAAAGGATAGTGTAGCAGGGTCTTCATCACAGGAGCAGGTCAATGAGGAAGCTGTAGCAGGGTCTTCATCAATGCGAGAGCGACACATTGAGGATGTGGTATATTCATCTGTACGACAGTGTCATCGTACGGCTGCTGCTGAGTGCTCGCTCACACTGAAGATCAGGGCTCTGAAATCCCAGGTAAGCAAGCTGCGAGCAAAAGTGAAGCACCTGCAACGCCAAAAGGTCAGCAAGGGAAAAAAGGAGCTGACAAAGAAGGAGCTGATGATGAAGGAGCTACAGCATTTGCTTCCTGCTAAAGTGTATGCTTTTGTGTTCACACAGCTACAAATGTCTCAGCGAAAATGTCAAGGTTACAGGTGGACCACTCAGGATAAAGCATTCTTCCTGTCTCTTTGGCACGCAAGTCCTAAGTGTTATAGGCTTCTCTGCAAAGTGTTTTCTATGCCATCTGTCCGTACTCTGCAAAAGACCTGCCAAGCTGTTGATTTTAAAACCGGTTTCAATACCAACATTTTATCCACCATGAGAAAGGCCATGGAGACCACTAAGCCCATCGACAAACTGTGTGCCATTGTCACAGACGAGATGTCATTGAAAGAAGCAGTACACTACAATGAAGCTGCTGATAGGGTTGAGGGATTTGAGGACTATGGCAAAGGTCAGCGCACCCCATATGTGGCCAACTACGCCTCTGGCTTTATGGTTAGAGGCCTTTTTTACAAAATGGAAGCAGCTGTTTGGCTACTGTTTTACTAGTGGGCCCATACCACATGTGCGGCTTCAGTCAATGCTCTTTGATGGAATCCGTGAGCTGTGGGAGGCAGGTATGGAATGCTTGGTGTTTATATGTGACCAGGCTGCTGGTAACCGCGCCATGCTTACTCGCCTTGGAGTGACAAAGGAGCAGCCGTTCTTCAGTGTTGATGGCATCAGAGTGTTTTGCCTGTGGGATCCACCCCACCTCATAAAGAACATCAGAAACAATTGGCGTCGCCATGGCTTTGTTTTGGATGGTAATGAGATAACCTGGGACATTCTGGAAGATCTCTACGCTTGTGACAGTCACTAAGAAATCCGTTTGTGCTGCAGGCTAACAAAGAAACATGTCCATCTTCCTCCGTTTGGAAATTTTTTTTAAAGATAACTCATCAGTAAATTCTTGATCTTTTTTGTGACACACGTGTACCACAATCATTCTCTTCCACTTCCATTCTACTCCTTTCTTATATCTTACAATCTACAGAATTTTCTCTCTCACATAAACACAAAATTGCTGCTGATAGTTTTGATCTTTTACTACCACTTCCACTTTATTTATCTTACTATTTACGGTTAATGTTAAATGTGTGCACTTGATACAGTACAAAAATATTCTCTCTCTTAATCTCTTCTAACACAATTGCTGGTGGTGGTTTTGATCTCTGTTGCTTATTTGATTTTGATCTATTACTATTTTCAGTTCAGTGTTCACTTAATACATGACAAATTACAGAGACCTCACAATAGTTGGAGTCCTTGAGACAGTGGTTGCTAGGTGTTCATATTTTGTGATAAATTTGAACAGTTTTTTATGAATGTGTACCATTTTTTATAAATGTATTTTTTAATGAAAAAAAAAATTACATTGTAAATAAATAAATTTGAGTGTGTCTGACTCTATCACGACCAAACATCGAATCTGGTTATTTCACTACATTAAGTTTTTAACTTAACAAGGAAAAAAATACAATAGAACATAGATATGGGTAAGTAAAGGGTTTGCAGTAATTGTATCGGTTTACTTGGTAAACAGTAAGCAGTATGAAACAGTCTAGTCAATTGGTGAAGGGGACCTGTCTATAATATTTAATTTAGATATAAATACATATATACACAAACTTTACATAAGTCATTGTAAGTTGGTCAAGCGCGACTGGCTCGTATTATTCTACGGCGTTTTGTGTAGGTGTCAGTCCAAAATGGCGGCAGCACAGTTATGTCATGGGCGGAACTGTTGCTATGGAGCGTTCTATTGAGTTTCGCCTCTTGGTACTTCTATACTCTTTGCTCATATTCAGTGATGTTATTTTCTTCTATTCCCTTTTGTTTGTGTGTCAATCACAGCTAAATAAAACCAAAGTCCCTTCAGACAGGTCACTGCATCTTTCGCTGTGCAAGCTTTTTTTTTTTTTTTTTATGTCAAACACGTTTTCAGTATTTCTGTTTGTTTCAGCTTTTATAACCATTTTAGGGATCACTGTTTCAGTACAGTTCTTATGTACTATCCATTTAACATTTCAGCAGCTGAATTTTTTTTTAGTACTTGCATAGTAATTTTAATTGTACCACATTTGTGATGCATATATAGGAAGTGACATCAAACTAGAAAGTAGAAACAATTCTAGAAAATTGTTCTCGTGCTGTAAGTCCGTTCCCACTCGTTTGTTTATTTGTTTGTTTGTTTTTAACATCAGGGAACCGATTAACTAATGTTTTAGTTAAACCAAACATTTTCAACACTCACCTTCATGTCTTTCAAAACCTGTAAAACTTTTGTTCATCTTTGAAACATAAATGTAGATCTTTTTAATGAAATCTGAGAAATTTCTGTCCCTCTATTTCACAGTTTATGCAACTACCACTTTCGAGCCTCAGAAAGGTAGTAAAGACAGCATTAAAGTAATCTATGTGACTCCAGTTGTTTAACCTTAATTTTATGAAGTGATGTGAATGGTTTATATGCACAAAAAACATTGCATTTTTGTTCACACATTAAAAAAAATGTTCAGAAGAGCACCATGATGCATCAGTGTTGTGTTGGTGTGAGAGCTGTCTGACCATCTTATGCTGCTTTTGTGAAAATGCTTTGGAGATACATCATTTGTGAATAAAGATGTCATTTTGTTGTTGTTGCTGTTTTTTGCATACACAAGGCATCTGTTAAAAATATCTTTATTTGCATTCTGCACAAAAGTTTCTTATGGGTTTGGAGTGACATGAGAATAAGTAATTAATGGCAAAATTAGCATTTTTTGGGTGAGATGTGTTCTAATGTGGTTAGAATTGGTCATTTTCCTGTTTTATAAACATTTTCAGTATTTCAAAGATTATTGTTTTGAAAAATCAGTTTCAAATAAAGGCTGCTCCTTTGAAAGTTCTATTTGAAGAATACTGAACATATGTTTTCCACAAAAATATTGGGCAGCACAACTGTTTTCCACACTGATAATAATCTGAAATGTTTCTTGACCAAATCATATTAAAAATGTTTTCTGAAGGATCATGTGACACTGAAGACTGGAGTAATTATGATGAAAATGTAGTTCACCTGAATAAATCACCTTTCACAATGTATTCATATAGAAAACATATAGTTATATTTTATAATTTTACTGTTTGCACGGTATGTTTAATCAAATGCAGGCTTAATTTGTGATCAGGAAAGTGTTTTTTACTTGAAAGATGTATTTAATGTGTCAATAAATGTTTTAGTACTCTTTTGTGAATTGTCTTATTTTGAATATGAGATAAATATAATCATGAATTTACGGTTGAAATTCGGCCTGAAAAAGACGTCTTTTTAACTTTCACTTTACAACCACATTTAGACTTAATTTGTACATCTTATTATAGACGTTTTTTCACCTTTCAACCAAATTTTCACGTTGTTTAGACGTCTAGCGTTGCTCAACATCCTGTGCGTGTGTGCGCGTGTTTTGTGTGTGTGTGTGCGTGTGTACGTACATTGTGTAACAGCAGCATTGTCTTCATTTATTAGTGATGGCGAAGTAAACTTTTCAAAACGGTTTATGCTGTGTCCATCTATGTCGTGTATCACGTTCAATACGGGGGATGTCATCACGTTACTTCGTTCCCCCGAGTTAATACCGCGTTGGCAAGACAATCCTTTTATCAAATCACACAAAATATAGGTGAGACTGTACAACAATTTGTCACACGACTCAGACAAGCTGCTAAAGACTGTGGTTTCGGTGTGGACAGAGATAACCAGCTGCGTGATGCTGTTTTAAGCAAATGTGCTTCGGATTACGTAAAGAGAAAATTATTAGAGGAAGGAACTGAACTAACACTAACGTGTACACTTGAAATTGCCACACAGTGTGAACGTGTGGAGTTACAAATGTCTGCAATGCATATCAGTTAGCCTGGAAATGACAAAGAAGCAGTACATCGAGTTGTAAAGAAAAGAGGAAACTACAAAAAAACAGTCACAAGACAATCAGGAGAAAAAAATGAGAAACTCTGTTACAGATGCGGACGACAGGATCATTTTGCCAAAGACCCAACATGTCCAGCAAGAGGCCAACAATGCCGAAAATGCAGAGGTATTAACCATTTTGCCAAAATGTGTAAAACCAAAAATGTGACAAGGCAGACAACTAAATATGTTGGTGGAGAAACGAGCAAAGCTTATGAAGATCAATATGCATTTGTGGTGAAAGACTGTAACTCAAACAGATACACATTTACTGTTGGTGGAGTTAACTTAGCCATGTTGATTGATTCTGGGGCCACAAGCAATATTATAGACGAAGAGACATGGGAGACACTAAAAAGCAAAAGAATTGCGTGCCATTCATACAAATCTGACAAAAAACTATATGCATACGCCTGTAAAGAACCCTTATCCATAAAAGGAGCCTTCACATGTGAAGTCAAATGTGGGAAACGTAGCACAGAGGCTGAATTTGTGGTGATTAAAGGAAAAGGAGAGTCCCTATTGGGTAAAGAGACAGCAACTAAACTTGGAGCACTGAGAATTGGGCTCAACATAGCCACAATCAGTGATATGGCAAACCAAATTCAGGAACAGTACCCAGTTCTGTTTAGAGGAGTTGGAAAACTCAACACCAAACAGATTGGTTTATACATTGATGAGACTGTGACTCCAATAGCTCAACCAATACGCCGAATTCCATTCCATCTGAGAGAAGGAGTAGAACGGAAAATTCAGCAGCTTCTAGAATTGGACATCATTGAACCAGTGACTACTGCCACCCCATGGGTGAACCCGGTAGTGATCGTTCCAAAGACTGACAAAGATATTAGACTATGTTTGGATATGAGGCAAGCAAATAAAGCAATAATCCGGGGCCGATATCCAATTCCGACTGTAGACGAGCTCCTGCAGAACATGAATGGCTCCTCAGTCTTCAGGAAACTTGATCTTAAGTGGGGATACCACCAACTAGAGCTTACCCCACAGTCCAGAGGTATCACCACATTTGCTGTGCACAACGGTACATACCGATACAAGAGACTGGTTTTCGGAGTATCATCGGCCAGTGAACAGTATCAGCATGAAGCTGGTTCAGCCCTCGCAGAAATTGAGGGAGTGGAGAATATATCAGACGATATTATCATACATGCTCCTACGCAAGAGATACATGACCAGAGACTACATGCAGTCCTACAGAGGCTTGCGAATTGCGGTTTGACTCTAAACAGAGAAAAGTGTCAATACAACATGAATAAGCTGGTGTTCATGGGAATGCTGCTCTCAGAAAAAGGGATCGGTCCCACGACTGAAAGGGTTCAGGCTGTGGTCAATGCGAGTGAACCAGAGACTGCATCAGAAGTATGAAGTTTCCTGGGATTAGTGGGATATAACAGCCGTTTTATCCCACAATTTGCGTCCGTTACTGAACCACTAAGGAGACTGACAAAGAAAGACACTCCATTCAAGTTTGGTCCTGAGCAGAGACTAGCATTCCAAACGTTAAAGCAAAAGCTGGCTGAAGCAGGAACTCTCGCTTACTTTGACAAAAAGGCACTGACCAAGGTTATTGCAGATGCCAGCCCAGTAGGCATTGGGGCAGTGCTGATACAAGAACAGAGCGGAGAGAATGTTCCCATATGCTATGTCAGTCGCAGCTTAACTGAATGTGAGCAAAGGTACTCACAGACAGAGAGAGAAGCTTTGTCATTAGTATGGGTATGCGAAAGACTCCACTCATACATATATGGACAAAAGTTTGATTTAATCACAGACCACAAACCGCTGGAAGTGATATATGGCTTGCGGTCAAAACCATGCGCTCGCATCAAGAGGTGGGTGCTAAGACTGCAACCATATGACTTTCGTATTGTTTACATTCCTGGTGAGCAAAACATAGCAGATTCGCTTTCACGTCTCGTCGGTAAAAGAAAGGGACAACAAACACATGAACACGAAGCGGAGGAATATATAAAATTTGTGGCTGTGAATGCTACGCCAAGTGAGCTTACAACGAAAACTGTGGAAGAAGCATCAGCAACAGACAACAAATTGAGGAGAGTCAGACAGGCCATACAGACTGGTGATTTCAGCGAATGCAAATCGTATACCCCTATTGCTAACGAGTTAAGTGTGATCGGACAGCTAGTGTTGAGGGGTACACGCATTGTAATACCACAGACAGGGCGAGAACTTTAAACTTAGCCCATGAAGGTCATCTGGGCATAGTGGGCACCAAACAGAACCTCAGAAGTAAGGTCTGGTGGCCTGCTATGGATAAGGATGCAGAGAGGTATGTAAGATCATGTCACGGATGTCAACTAGTTATGAAACCAGATAAACCAGAACCACTGAGAATGACACAGTTAACTGAAATGCCTTGGCAGGATCTAGCCACTGATTTACTAGGCCCACTGCCAACTGGAGAATCCATAATGGTGGTAGTTGACTACTACAGTCGCTATTATGAATATGGAATACTCAAGTCCACCACAGCCGATAAAGTCATTGATTGTCTGGAAGAGATTTTTAGTCGTCATGGACTACCGTGCACCATCAGATCAGACTGTGGTCCACAGTTTATGTCTACACAGTTCCAGCAATTTTGTGAGACCAATGGTATCCAGCATGTGAAGACCACACTCAGATGGGCACAGGCTAACGGTGAGGTAGAAAGGCAGAACGCATCAATACTGAAGCGCATACGGATCGCTCAGGCAGAAGGTTTAGACTGGAGGAAGGAACTCCGTAAATATGTGGCAATGTACAGAGCTATTGACCACAACACTACAGGGAAGAGCCCTGCAGAGCTACTTTTCAATCGGAAAATCAGAGGAAAGCTGCCTGACTTTACCATGCCACGCAACGATCAAGAGATAAGGTATCGTGATGCTGAGCAAAAAGAAAAAAACAAGTTGTATGCTGATCACCGCCGTGGTGCAAAATACTCACAGCTAGAAGTGGGAGATCAAGTCTTGGTGAGACAGGAAAAGACAGACAAACTAACAACCGCATTCAACCCTGTCCCATTCACTGTTGTGTCCAGAAAAGGAAATTCCGTGACAATTGAAGACCCAGGTGGAACCCAATATAAAAGGAATACCACATTCGTGAAGGAATTCTTCAGTGGAACACTAGGGACATTCCAGTGGAAAACAAAACCGGAATGGAAACAGAACAAACTGAACTTGTGCTGGACAAAAATCAGAAATTGACGTCTGACAAAAAGCCAAATCAGAGGGCACCACTAGATGGTGATATAACACCACAAACAAGACCAAAGAGACAAATTAGATTACCTGAGAAGCTCAAAGACTTTATTGTTGAGTGATGTTGCTAAAGAAATGACATGTGTTGGAATGGTGTAATACAAACATTCTTGTTATGTTCATAAAGCATGTTTGATGGGTTATCGGATATATATATATATATACATAGACATGTATATGTTCAGGGGTTAGGAAGGCCTTTTCTCATTTTTAGGTTTGTTTAATGACACTTTGAAATGTCATGTTGAGTAAGAGGATAGAACATGTTCACAATGCATCCTTGATAGTTCTAGAATACATGTTTAATTCTAAGTAGAGGGGAGATGTCGTGTATCACGTTCAATACGGGTGATGTCATCATGTACAAGATGGCAGGGAGAACAGTAAAGTGAAGTACACAAATGGTCTGTCTCGTATCTGATTAAATTCAGCGTCTTTAGCTAGAGTAAGCAAAGACACAACAATCTAGCTGTCATAAAAATAACTTGCCAAAGTGCTGTGCTCCATTACAGCCGCTGGTTTCACGTCTGCATCTACAACTGACTTAAAATCATTCATTTGTAACGTATGCTGCCACTAAATAAATAATTAAAATAAATGAAACATAACTTCATAAATTAAATCTGAGTTTTAGAAACTGAGTTCACGCATTCTGATGAATTAAGCTTGGTTTAAATCGTGTTACTGTATGGCAGGTGCGAACTCCGGATGTAGTAGTTCAGGATGTAAAAAGACTCTCTCTCTCTCTTTCCTCCGACACGCGCTACAGTTGATCCAGTTTCTGGAGAAGAATCATTTTGCTCTCAGCCGCCGTTTTTGCCCAAGGATTCCTTTAAGGTGTGGTTTACGTTTAAAGACACTTCGACTGAGAATCGTTTATGTGATTAGTGGGTTCATAAACTAATAGACCAAACTAAGATTTTGCGCAGAGAAAGTGGAGATTCCAGTGTGAGTCTTTAATCCATAACTCTGATGTGATAAATTAATGTATGGTTTATTTACTCTACCTGCGTCTGTGAATCCAAAAACATCTTTGTGCCGATTTGCATTGGGTTTTCATTGAACACTTTTGCGAAATAAGTTAATCATTTAGCATTAGTGTTTCGTTTAGATTTGAAATATGGTTAATATAAAATGTAAATGAAACAACAGGACTAATTGGTCTATTTATTGTTTTACTGTACACTGTAAAAAATTGCACTGTAAAATAACAGTAATTTACTGGCAGCTGTGGTTGCCAGCATTATACTGTTATTTTAAAGCTCTCTACCGTTAATTTACAGCTCTTCATTTTTACAGTATGTTACCGTTATTATACCATGTGGTAACTCATTTTATTTTGGAAACCGATTGCTTCAAACCATTTGAGTTTTAAAAAAACTATTGTTTATATGTTGTTAGTACAGTGAACTTATTTAATCTGAGTCCACTAAGAAGAAATATTTCTTAATATAAACCCACAAACACTTAAAGTGTAATAAAGAAGCAATCGACTTTTACTCAAATCTTTATAGATTGTCATTAACTAACAAAAGCACAAATTTGTGTAATGAAGTGCTTAAAGAGATTGTCACTATATCAGCAATTCCACAATTACTGTCTTTAAACAAAGCAGCAAAACATCAGTGTTTGTGGCTCATCATTGCCTGAAGCACAAGCTCTACTCTCCAGCACAATGGAGACCCACAAAACTAAATTAAACTAACAGATCTCTCTTGTACAAAAACACATCAGTTAGACACAATCAAATATTTACTCTCCCTACCAGTTAATGACTTTGCATAATTGTTTTTCTATGAACATTCACTAATATTTTAGTGAAAATAACTTGATTTGATTGGTAAATCTGACTGTTGTGTTTTACAGTATATTACTGTTTTTTTCTTGAATTAACAGTAATCAACTGGCAGCTCGGTTGCCAGCAAGTTACTGTTTTTCTACAGTGTGTTGCCGTAAATTAATTACAGTTTATTACTGTTAAATTACATTTCATGCTGTTTTTTTTTCCATCATACATCTTTAACCCTTTAAAACCCACAGCAAAATCCTCAGTTTTAAATGAACACTTCTAATGTGTCAACACTACAGAGTGTTTGAGTAATACTGAATTAGTGCTGAAGTTAATGAGATAATTATATGATTGATCACGTTCTGATTGAGCATTAGTGATGAACACCAGCTGTTAACAAACAAAATCACTGAATGAAAGAAAAACACAAAAACAACTGACTTCAGTCACAGCCGTAGATGACATCAACTGAAATAAAAGAAGACATTAAATCTCTCAAGATCTGATTAAACTCCTAAAACAGCATTAGCAGCTTCAATTATTACCACACTGACTTTATTTCTGTCAGACGTCTACAGAAGAGAGTTGCAGAGGTTTAGGGTTTTTTTTTTTTTTTTTTCACTACCACGGTGGAGATCAGTGTTTACTTTAGTTGGGCTGTTGAACCTTGACATTTTAAGGTTAATTTTAGTTTAGTTGTTGTAATTGTGTATGTTTACAACATGCTTGTTACAACAAAAAATGTATATATATATATATATATTAAAGACTACAAAGAAGTCTGGAATTGTTTATGGTTCGGTAATAACACAGGTTTTTTCCAGTGTGTTTTCTTTTATTGAATATTGATGTGATGTGAAATTAAAAAAAAAAAAAAAAAACTGGGTATGCAGATATAAATAAGACCACTCATTTAAAAAAAAAAAAAAAAGTTCTGTACATTTTAGATACACACATCAAGAATCATCATATGAATCTCAACAATGGTGAGAACAAGTCATGGGTGAGGTTTTGTAGTGTGCTGATACCCAGCATGCATTGCAGCATGAAGCTTTCGATTGTCACCATTGTTGAGATTCATATGCTGATTCTTCATGTCTCTATTTGAGTATAAATGCTACAGTAGTTTTAAATTTTAACTGTTAAATTCTTTTTTTCTGGTTCCCACATTATCAAAAGATCTCATGCTGTAACACACTTTGTGGGAAAAAAAAAAAAAAAAACACACACTCACTCAAAAATAAACTCTTAATGAGTCTCACAAGACACAGAACCAGCTCAGTAGACGACATTCATGCCCAACTGGACATAACTGAGATCAACTGACCAGCATTGCTGTAACTAATGCATCATAAAAACCCAGTTACAGCAAATATATGTATGTTTTAATGTCAAGAGTCAGGAGCCCAATTAAAGCAAACACTGATCTCCACAATGGTATCGTCAAACAAAACAATAAAACATCATCATCTAAACATCTGTTCATTCTCAATAAGATCTTCTATAGACATCTGACAGAAATAAAATCAGTCTGGTTAGAAATGTGTGAAGTTGGTAAAGCTGTGTGTTGAGTTGTTTAAATGTTCAGTTGATTTCATCTAAGGCTGTGGCTGAAGTCAGTTCTATAGTTCTTGTGTGTGTCTTGTTTCTCTTTCAATCAGTGATTCTGCTCATTAACAGCAGCTGTTCGTCAGTGTCTGAAGTCACTCATTAGTTTTCATTATCTCTGTAAGGTGGACTATATTAGTAAACTCATGTAGGGAATAGTGAATGAGGGTGTAGAGTTTGATTTTAAACACAGTCTCTGAGTGTCGATTTTGAACGCTGTTAATTCACCATACATAGCAGCAGGCTACTTTTTCGAAAATGACAAATAATACCCAGAATGCCCTGTTTTAATGGAAAACAGCATTTTACTGTCAAAATTTGGCCGTTTTTTTACAGCAATTTTTAACAGTGTATATATTACATCCGTAGCCCATTAAAAACCTCCAGATAAATGCGTTATGCTTTTATGTAGCTTGTATGTTGGGTTCATGTCGGACTGACTTATTAGTAATGTATTGTTTACAATAATTTAAGAACATCTCTCTGGTAACACGATCACAGTAATAATCTTATGATGTCTGGAGGAGATATTTGACGATATTTGTTTTTAATGACACCAGATTCTATTAAACAATCAGAATGTGAGAAGTGTGGTAAACTGGGGAGAAACTTGGTTAAAGTAAATGATACCATGCGTTAACATATCATCGACAGCAGCATGTTTTACGAAGATATTAAAAGGTCGTTTAAACTCGTTGCACTGCATAGAGGCGCGTGCACGCGAAGGGGAGTACGATTTCGGTATGACACCTGTCATCATTTTCAGCTATTATTGGTGTAAAACAACATTTACTTATATTATTTCAGCAGTGACAGTAGCGCCCTCTGCTGTAATAACAATGTAATTGTCACATTTTATAATGTTGCTTCCTCAGAAAAACACAGCACATTTGTTTTCGGTATACAGGCTTTTATTTGTTAAAAACATCAGGATTTTCTTTTTTGTTTTGTTTTTAAAGTTATTTAGAACTGAAAGATTCTAAGACGAGGTTCTTTGCATTTTCACTTCTGTAAAAAAACCCGTCAATACACATTTTCCCAATGTTTAAACGTTTGCTGTAAGTAAAGTTAAACAATAATAACATGATTCAACAACTGATTTAAAACATCATGTTTTCTTCAGCGGTGAATCATGAATATCATCATCAATGTGACGTGTGCAGAGATTCAGAGCGCTGTGGGTTTTCTGTATGTGATTCAGTCTGTTGTACTGAATCAAACACTCAATGCTGACTGTGAGCAGAGCTGGTATTCACAGGTCAGTGTGTTTCTGTCCTCAAACTACAACATTTACTGGCATTGTTATATTTGTGGGAACATTTGGTCCTCATAATGTATGAAAACACACACACACACAGATAACTTAATGATCTTTTGTTCAAACTGGAGCAGGACAAGCGTCTGATAGCAGATCCATCAAAACCACAAACACTGATCGATCCTGCGACGTCCGTATCATCGGATCATCTCATCTCTTCTAGCTGTGTGAATCTGAATCATGAGATCATCTGTGATTCTGATGGAGTAAATCAACTCAATCTCTCATCATTCATTCATCTGTTTAATATGAATGTATTGTCATAATTGCTGCTCTAAATTTTCTTGTCTTCATTTCAGTCTCATTTCCGTCATGTGACCATATTCAGAGGTGAGGGAAACACATCGTGATTGAGATCCAACTCTGTGTTGAATTAAATCTTCTGTGAATCTTTAAGTGATGATTGTAAATGTGTTTTTCAGTGAGGAATGAAACTCAGGTGAGTCTCTCAGGCTCAACCTTGTTTTCTTTTGAATTTCAATATTTTGACAAACAAGCCTTTGTGCAAGAGATTTATAATAGTGATTTAATACATTGTCTCACAGATACACGATGTTGACTTTTACATTTTAAATGCACTTTATTGACTACTTGCGACAAACATGCATCTTTTAAAAGATTTAGAGTGAAAAATAGAAATAATCCCTGGTTTAATGAGTCAATATCTTTACTTATTTAAAAAGAGATGCTGCGTGAGCTAAATCAAAGAAAACAATCACATGGTGTAATGCCACACCAGCAGGGATCACCCATGGACTGACTGTTGCTTGCTCTGCTGCTTTAACACTTCCTTTTAAATAAGGAGGGCCAAGCCGAACAGGTGGTTTATTGTTTTGCCTGTTGACTACATTGCCTTGTTTTGTCATTTCTATGGTTGTTTTATTTCAAACATGTTCCATCGTTTTTATTTGTTATTTGGACTGCTCTGAAAAATGCCTGAAATACGCTGTTGTTTTGCCCTGGTTTGTTTGAGTCAATATCTTTACTTATTTAAAAAAGAGATGCTGCATGAACTAAATCAATAAGAAACAATCAGAACAATACGAAACTATTGTAAAGCTGTAAATGTGACTGCTATTTAAATATGATGATTGAACATTTAAATGATCCGCCTTTGCAAACTGACCAAATCAGTTTCTGGTCAAAAAAACTCCACCAATCTATCTGATTATTTGAAACTAAATGAGAGATAATGAGAATATTGTAGATGCCTTTAACAGGCATTTTATTTCTGCAGGATAAACCCACAATTAGAGTAACTTAAACAAACAAGAAAATGTGGAACTGCTTCATGTTTTACTACTCAGATTTTCACATTTGCCCCCATTTGATCTACAGAAGTTAATACAATGTTAGCACATTTGTAATGTTAAAAATCAGCAGTGTCTGATAAAACAGAACATTATTATTATTATTATTATTATTATTAAATTGCTACACATCTTATAACAGAGCTTATATCACTTCTATATTTTAACCTGAGTTTAACTTTAAAAGCTGTTCCTCGTGAATGTAAATCAGCATTGGTTCTATCTTTGTTAAAGGTGTGACCCATCTGAACTGGATAACTATCGACCCATTTCTAGGTTGTCAGTGTTAGCAAAGGTATTTCAATCTTTTGTTAATGATCAAGTAAATAATTTTAATTGAAAATTAATTCCAGTCAGGCTTTAGATCAGATCATAGGACTATTACAGCAGCCATATTGATCACAAATGATGATATTATTAAATCTTTAGATCTTATTTGAAGATCTTTTCAGAGCATTTGACTCTGTAGACCAGAACCTTTTATTTCAGAGGTTCAGTAGGTTGTGCTGGTTTTAGTGAAATGGCTCTAAATTGGTTAAAAAATGGAAAATTGGAAAGAAAATTACATATCAAAAAGAACTCAGTGTGTCTCAGTTTAAATGTTTATTTCAACTGAATTAAAAATGACAAAAGGTGTCCCACACGGTTCTAATTGAGCACCAGTTTTATTGTTCTGTCTGTATTAATGATCTGGTCGTGTGTTAATATCAGCTAGAATTCATCTCTGTGCTGATGACACAGTTATTTACACAGTACCACATTCAGTGAATCAAGTCATTGAGCTTTTGCAAGAAACTTTTCAGTCAGTGCAGCTCTCATTGTCCTAAAACTGGTTTAAAACAAAAGACAAAAACAGAACAAAACCAACCAAACAAACAAAAAATAAGTATGCTCTTCATTGTCACACTGAAGTAGATCACCACATTTTAACTTCACAAGGGGGATGAACTGAAAGAGTAAACTGATACAGATAGTTGGTCCAGTATATGATCAGAACAACTGGGCTTTTATGTACATTTTGAAAAACTTTAAACCAGCTTAGACCAAAATTGTTTTTTTCTTTTCCACTTAAAGTGCTGTTTTTCTTTTAAAACAAGAAAGAGAATCACACAGCGTTGTTTCCTCTCAGTGTCAGATTATGGTGTTGTGATCTATATGAATGTGAGTTTATCCTCCATTAAATCGTTGGACTGTGTTCACCATGTGCTGCTGTAGGTTTTGTGACGAGTGTCTCTCCATCACTCATCATTGTTCACTGGATGAATTGGTGGGATGATCCTCTTTGTCTCAAAGGAGGAAGATGCACATGCTGTTGTTTATTGTTTAGGCATTGTTAGGAAAATGACCAGTGTGAATCTGCAGTCTTTTATCCTTTCACACCTGCAGTTACAGCAGTAGATCTACTGTTCAACTTATTTGAATGGTTCCAGGAGTATATTCACAGCATGACAAAACTGCCTTCTCTCATTTTGCTCCCTCGTAATGGAACGAGTGTTATAACGCTAGAAACAATCTCTTATGGACTACTCTAGTTTAAAGAAAACATGTACTTCTTTAAAGGGGTCATCGGATGCTAAGTTCACTTTTTCATGTTGTTTGAACATTAATGTGTGTTGTCAGTGTATGTACAAATCTACCCTATAATGATAAAAAACCATGTAGTGGTTTTTAATTAATCTGTAAAAATAATATCCCCTTTTTTTAAATTGAGCCGTTCTCAGATGCCTGTCGTTGTGGTGTCACACACACAGAGGTTGTTGATGGCGTCACACACACGATAGTTGATTGACATGAGCTCTCACCTCAGACCAGCTGTCACAGTCCAGTAACTTTCCATGTTTTGATGTCAGAGCAGGGATGTAAGTTAGACAAGAATATCTCTGATTGAGCGATTGGGGTGTTGTGTTGCTGGATGTAATAATGAACATAGTGTTCGTCATTTACTTCCGACATCTGAGCCGCTGAAGATGCAGTAGATTTGTACAGAAGGCCCTCCATTAATCTAGTATGTATATAGTTGGTCTAGTCGCATTACTTACTTTGTCCAGTGTGTGGCAGTGTATGCTCGCTTAACTTAGTCGCAAGTGTTGCATCAGCCATAGCGGTGATTGCGTTATGAGGAAATTATCATAAGCTCCGGTCAGGTGTGGCTCTTGGTTCCTGCTAAATTTCACCTGTTCTGATCATTCCTGAGTGGTTTTCGTTGGTGTGCGTCAATGACGATATGTAAGTGCACTGTTTGTTATTAATGTTAATTTGAGATCGTTTCTATTCACCGTTTAATGTCGTGATATGTGATGATGCAGCCTAATGCTAAGCTAATCATGACTGGTAAAGAAACACGTAATTTGTCTAGCATTGAGTGATCATTTACGGTGACTATTCATACTGTAATCATTTGTAATTAGTGCCTGCGGTTGATTACCTTTATAAAGTGAATTGCTGTTCTATTGTTAATGTGTATATCCTAATATACGTCTAATATTGTTGTAATATCTGGCGTTTGAGCATAATATTGTATTATTTGTGATGATAATATTGCAGTTAGTAATTATTCCTTCCTTTTGTTCATTCTAGAACCACACTTCCATGTATACCTAATTGCCAATTGTGTAGATTGGAACCACAGAAAGAAATTCCTGTATGCCATACCGTGCTGATTGCTGAATCTGAATCTGAATCCTAGTCATCCAAGTAAACCTACATCAACCTGATTCTGTCTCCCTGAGTCGTGACTGACATCCTGTAGTGAATACAACATATTACCAGCTAACTAAGTTATTCCTAACCCTTCCTAACATTGTGGTCCTTCGAGCCGGAAGTGATTTGCTACAGTGACAGTATGGTTGATGAGCATCAAAGAGGAACTGTTTCACAGTCTGTAAGGCCAAAACGCCAGACACGTCACCCTGCCTACTTTGATGATTTTGAAGTGGACTATGGAGGTTATCGGCCACGTGGTGAACATCCTCCTCCTTTAAGCACAGCACGGTATGAGCACAGACAAGAACAGGAATCCAGTGATAGCAGAGGAGGTGCACGACAGATGGCACATCGTACCCCACCTAGAGACTCAAACCCGTCATCAGAGTCGACATCATATCCCTGCCTTCCAGTTCCAAGGGCCCAGTCCTTCGGAGCCTCTCAGTATCGGACTGCTACTAGAAAGCTACCTGAATCTTCTACTCCCTTCAATGAGCAGACAGCTAACATTATGCCTGCCCCCCACAGTGGTCTCAAGGGTCAAATAAGTTCCAGTGCTCCACCTACCTTGTATGGAAGAAGTGCCTCGCTTGACTCGCATGCTTCTCCTTCGTATGTGGTTTCCCCTGATCCTTATTCACCGCCAGCTAGGACACATTATTCTGTCAGTGCTGTGAGTCATGGTGCTAATGACCCAAGTTACCCACCTCTGCAGCAGAGAGCCTCCCCGACTGAGCCGTACAGCTTGATGGTTCTGATTGACAAAATGATGGGTCAGACCGCCTCAGTCTTATAAAGAGCCACCTCCTGCGCATTATGAATACCCCAACCAACAGTGGTATGTACATGCACCTCAGTATGCTGATAACCGAGCTTATGGGCCATCTGACAGATTTCAGAGCAGCTATGAGCCTGCAGCAAGATCAAAGATCGATATGTACCACCACTCAATGTCCCTACCTGCTCAGAAACCCAAGCCTTCCTTTTCAGAGCAGCCTTCCCTTCAGCTAAAGGAGTCAGCTGCCGAATACCATGGTCCTAAGCCCAGTATACCCTACCTGGTGCATAAAGATCCAAGCGAGTTTGCTTGCCTGAAGCTTGCGCTCCATAATCTGCTACCTGAGGACGCGTCAGAGTTGTTCAAGTTCCAAATCTTGGTGGATCATCTGCAACTGGAAGAGGCCAAACTGATTGCAGATTCCTTCCTCAACTCTCCATATCCTTACACAGCGACAATAGCTGCCTTGACAGAAAAATTTGGTAAGCCTCATCAACTTGCCTTGAGTAAGATTGCACGGGTAATGGATGCACCAGATGTCCGTCCAGGAGACCCTGAAGCCTTCGAAAGATTTGCATTACAAGTTCAAGCCCTGGTAGGACTGCTGAAATCCCTGGGACCAGATGGGGACGCCGAATTAAGGTGCGGTTCTCACGTAGTTCGCCTGCTGACCAAGCTGCCACCTGATTTGAGAGCTGCTTTTAGGAGACAAATGCTGCCTAGTCAAGCTTCAAGCTTTACACTTCCAGAGTTCTCCAAATGGTTGCAAGCTGAATCGTGGTGTCAAAGTAGCGATGTGGTGGGAAGCATTCAGACAAAGGGATGGCCAAAGCAAAAGCCTGACCAACACAAAGAGCGAAGGTCAAGACCAGCTACTGTACTGCATGGAGCAGGCAGCCCTGCTGCAAATGCAACTTCCTTAACCCTCTGGGGTCTGAGGTGATTTTGGGGCCCTTTAGATGTTTAGACATGCCCTGATATTTGTGCTTATTTCAACTACTTATAACATACTACTGGCCAACATATATATTTTTTGTATTCAGCACAAACAGTGCTACAATAATATGTGAACAAGATGGATGTGTATGTTTGCATTTTTTATAAAAAAAAATATTATGCATGGTTAGTAAGTTTTAGGAAAATAAATGTTGCTAAAATAAGGCCATAAAACTCATACTGAATAGTCCTGAGGAAGGCTTTTGAGTAATCACTCTTGTAGGCTAGAATATTTACTTCAAAATGATGTGAAAATGACCGTGCTTACTCTTTCACAGAAAACAATATATTGATGTAAATTTTCTAAGACATGTTTTGTGATATAAAGCTGTATGTGAGGGAGGGATAATGGCCATGAATATTTAGTGATTCACACCTGAGAGACAAAAGGCCCTCCTCTAATGGCCCATCACTGTGACTGTCACTATGAGGCAGGTAACAAAGAATGAGAGGAAAGTAAGATAATGGGGGGTTTTGGTCGTTTGTATTTTATTTACAACACAATATAATCAAAACATACATAATGATGGTCAAAGATTATTATTGTACTCACTGACCTAACCACAGAGATGTGAACAGACCTTGTGTCATTCCTGTTCAAACTAGTAAACCATACCTGATATTTAAGTGTTTGCTGCTTCTTTCCATGGATTCAAGATAATAATAATAAAAAAAAAACGTCACAGAGCTTATGTTACTGAAAATCAGTGAAGAATAACATCAGCAATATTCATCTGCAGTGCAGGTATCAGATCACTAAAAAAGAAAAACAAAAAACACCTCTGAGCATGTTAATATCAGAAGAATCTGTATATAACGATCTTGTAGTCACAGATTCACGCCAACTTTGTATTATGTAAAAAGGACATTTTATATCTGAGAAACAAATTATGGTTTGGCACCTTATAAAACTCTATTTGGTAGTGATGGGTCGTTCTTGAACGATTCGTTCATTTTGAACGAATCTTTAATGTGACTCGGGACGAACGAGTCGTCTCGGGGAGTGATTCGTTCAGTCGCGCATGCGCAACATCCTATTAGGTCCTGTACTGGAATTAGTTCAACTGTTTTAGAGTCGTTCGTTCACCTTATGGGGCTGTCACGTGATGAACGAACGACTCAAACCCGAGGACTCGAGAGATGAACTAATCAATTCTCTTTCCGGCTCAGACTGCATAGTAGGTTAACATTACGGGGATGTCACGTGATGAACGAACGACTCAAACCCGAGGACTCGAGAAATTAACTAATCAATTCTCTTTCCGGCTCAGACTGCATAGGTTAACGTTACGGGGATGTCACGTGATGAATGAACGACTCAAACCCGAGGACTCGAGAAATGAACTAATCAATTCTCTTTCCGGCTCAGACTGCATAGGTTAACGTTACGGGGATGTCACGTGATGAACGAACGACTCAAACCCGAGGACTCGAGAGATGAACTAATCAATTCTCTTTCCAGCTCAGACTGCATAGGTTAACGTTACGGGGATGTCACGTGATGAACGAACGACTCAAACCCGAGGAATCGAGAAATGAACTAATCAATTCTCTTTCCGGCTCAGACTGCATAGGTTAACGTTACGGGGCTGTCACGTGATGAACGAACGACTCAAACCCGAGGACTCGAGAGATGAACTAATCAATTCTCTTTCCTGCTCAGACTGCATAGGTTAACGTTACGGGGATGTCACGTGATGAACGAACGACTCAAACCCGAGGACTCGAGAGATGAACTAATCAATTCTCTTTCCGGCTCAGACTGCATAGGTTAACGTTACGGGGATGTCACGTGATGAACGAACGACTCAAACCCGAGGACTCGAGAGATGAACTAATCAATTCTCTTTCCGGCTCAGACTGCATAGGTTAACGTTACGGGGATGTCACGTGATGAACGAACGACTCAAACCCGAGGACTCGAGAGATGAACTAATCAATTCTCTTTCCGGCTCAGACTGCATAGGTTAACGTTACGGGGATGTCACGTGATGAACGAACGACTCAAACCCGAGGACTCGAGAGATGAACTAATCAATTCTCTTTCCAGCTCAGACTGCATAGGTTAACGTTACGGGGCTGTCACGTGATGAACGAACGACTCAAACCCGAGGACTCGAGAGATGAACTAATCAATTCTCTTTCCGGCTCAGACTGCATAGGTTAACATTACGGGGATGTCACGTGATGAACGAACGACTCAAACCCGAGGACTCGAGAAATGAACTAATCAATTCTCTTTCCGGCTCAGGCTGCATAGGTTAACGTTACAGGGCTGTCACGTGATGAACGAACGACTCGAACCCGAAAACTTGTCAGATAAGAGGTGAGGTGAGCGAATCATAGACTAAAGACCCAGGTAAACAATTAATTAATATTTTCTGTTTCTTATAGCATTATAGTTTTGTTTTGTTTGTAGTGTGATCAACGTTTGTGTAAGCAGTAGATGTGTTAGGGAAGTAAAACGTAACATAATTATATTTTGCTAAAATGAACAAAATGAACGAAATGACTCAAAAAGATTCGTTCATTTTGCTGAACAAGACTCAAAGGACCGAGTCGGTAAAATGATCCGAACTTCCCATCACTACTATTTGGGAACAAATTATTAATAATAAACATGATCTAGACATACTTCGACTCGTAGCATTTATCATGTTACAGTGTACACTCATATTACTTTTATATTGTATTTTGTTTTATATTATATAGAGCATGAAAACTTCATCGCGTCGTAAGAAATTTAGATACAATGAGCTACTTTCATTTTCAAAATGTTTCACTCGATTTCAAACATTTTAGCCAGGAATCATAGTTTAGGAAAACCCAAGCTAGCAAATGTGTTCAAACTTATGTCAAAATAAAACGTTAACTAACGCAAAAAAGAAACATCACTTACTCGTCAGACTGATCTCTTCCTCTGGATCAGCCGCGCGTCGTGTTGTTCTTCGTCTGAGGTGAATTCTGTGTTTTTCCTGTCAGCGCGTCTTTTTTTTTTCCTGAAGCTAAATTCTGCTGTTTCTCTCAGCGCGTCTTCCAGAAACGAACAGTAGCCGAGATAAACTTGATGAATTGTCAAGCTTTGTTTACGATGATGTGGGCGCTAACACCCGGCGCCGCGCACGTGGCTATTTATCATATCAAAAGCAAAAGCAGCTCGTGGGCGTGATCTCATTAAAAATAATTAGCTCTGAGGGAAAAACTGGGCATCACGTTGGTTTCACGCGGATTACTTTAGCACAGAATATTTGTTTTTGATAAGACTTGATTTATTTAAAAGTAGAGATATCAAGCTTTCTATAGATATATCTCTCCTGTCGGTGTGTGGAGTATTCACTGAGTTTAGGTTCATTTTATTGACGCATTTCTAAAAGCCGTTCGCGGAGACAGTGAAGACTGAGAAAGCACCCTGTTTATTTTCTTTAATTTAAAGCAGCACATAGTTCAGTTTTTATTGTGAGTGTGCTCAAAAAAAAGTATACACTTAATGGTTTCTAATGATGTATAACACTTATTTGTGTGACCAAAATTGACGGAGTATTTTTAGTGTCTTTTGCACTGATCTTAAAAAACGTGAGCTGATCACGCCGGCGTGATCGTCGACCCCAGGGGGTTAATCAAACCTGCTACTTCGCCAGAGAACAAGGTAAAAAAAAAGTAAAGCCTATTGTCCTTACTGTGAGAATGCAGACCATTTCCTTAGTCAATGCGTCAACTTTCAGCAGCTCACAACTGAGCAATTGAAGCAGTGGATTCAGACTAACAGACGCTGTTGGAAGTGTGGAAGGTCACATTTATCTGCACAGTGCAACCTGAAGAAACCCTGTAACAAGTGTAAAGGGAAACATTTGCTGATACTCCATGATATCAATTACAAGTCAGTCAAAGATACTTCTCCAGCATCAAGTTCCACTGCGGAAACCTTATACCTGGACAAACCTGGAACAGATGGCCGGGTCCTTCTCAAGGTTGTCAGAGTTCTGCTGAGATATAATAATCGCACCTTGGACACTTATGCTATCTGAACGCACCATCTTGTTGTTTGCTGCAGCCCAGAAACTGAATCTGAAAGGTGAAGAGGAAGAGCTATCCATTAGAACCATCCATCAGAAGGTGTCACGACTGCAAGGCTCGAAGGTTTCATTCAGCATCTCTCCAGTGGCCCAGCCACATAAGACATACCAGATCAAGCAAGCCTTCACAGCTGACCACCTGGGATTAGCTCAACAATCCTATCCTATGGAAGCTCTTGTAAGTAAGTACAAACACCTAAAGGGCCTCCCTATCCAGTCCTTTGAGAAGATTCACCCACTCCTGCTGATTGGTGCCGATCAGCCTCATCTAATCACCCCAATCGAGCCAGTTAACCTGGGACCCCCTGGCGGGCCAGCCGCCATCAAGACAAGACTGGGTTGGACACTACAGGGCCCAGCAAAGCTCCTTCTGAATCCTCTTCATCCTCAGCAGGTTCTTTTCACCTCTTTTTCATCCAAGCATACAGAGCTGATGAGAAATGTGGCGAAGTTATGGGAACTGGACATTCTCCCCTATCGTAATGAGAAACAGGTTACCCGCTCCAGAGAGGATCAAGCGGCCCTTGAAATCCTGAACAAAGGAACTGTGAGAGTTGAGGTAAATGGCATCCAGAGGTACGCTACCCCCCTGTTACGTAAATCCAGCATGGCTTGTCTTAACGCCTCTGAAGAAGCAGTAATGCCACTCCTTCATAGAACTGAAAGTCATCTCCTGAAAGACCCAGAACGAGCAGCGATCTATTCTGCGGAGGTCAAGAAACTGGTAGAGGAAGGCTATGTGGCCAAACTTGATCCAGACAAACCATTACAAAGCTCTGAGAGATGGTTCATACCCCATCATATGGTCACTCACAATGACAAAAGCCGACTGGTCTTCAACTGCTCCTTCCAGTACAAGGGAATGAACCTAAACGAATCTCTACTACCTGGCCCAGTACTAGGTCCATCTCTCCTTGGAGTCCTAATAAGATTCAGGGAGCATTCTGTAGCTGTGAGTGGGGACGTGAAAGGAATGTTCCATCAAGTTCGACTTCTGGAACAGGACAGACCTATTCTGCGATTTGTGTGGAGAGATATGGAACGAGACAGAGAACCAGACATCTATGAATGGCAGGTGCTCCCATTTGGCACTACTTGCAGCCCTTGCTGTGCCTCTTATGCCCTGCACAAACATGTCCTTGACAACACAGAGTCGGGTAATGACCTACAATTCACTATCCAAAGGAGTTTCTATGTTGACAACTGTCTTCAGAGCCTGAACACAGCTGATGAGGCCAGAGGGCTGATTGACCGTCTCAGAGAGCTGCTGGCAAGCGGAGGTTTTAACATTAGACAGTGGGCCTCAAACCAACCTGAAGTAGTAAGCCATCTACTTAAAGAAGCTCAGTCTACCAGTACCGAACTGTGGTTGTCACAAAAGGAAACAGAAGTTCCTGAATCCACTCTGGGTCTGCACTGGCACTGCCCCACCGACACTTTTAGGTACAAGCACCGTCCCTTAGAGTACGGACCGCCCACAATGCACAACTTTTATCGAGTCCTTGCCAGTCAGTATGACCCATTGGGCTTCATTCTTCCCTACACGACCAGGGCAAAAATACTGATCCAGAAACTGTGGGCTAAGCCAAGAGAATGGGACGATCCTCTATTCCCCGACGAACTTCTGCAGAGCTGGCTGCAGTGGGAGGATGAACTCAAATCTCTTTCCTGCATCACCTTTCCTAGATGCTACGTGACTCCAGAAATGGATAACAACTCTGTGGTGAGAGAGATACATGTGTTCTGCGATGCATCAGAAAGGGCCTATGGTGCAGTCTCGTACCTGAGAACAGAGAGTAGTCAAGGCAAGGTACAGTTGGCATTTCTAATCGCACGCTTCCGAGTTGCACCCAAAAAACAGCTGTCAGTTCCCAGACTTGAACTCTGTGCCGCACTCTGTGGAGCTCAGTTAGCAGAGGTGCTAAGAAAAGAACTTAGGCTTGAATATCACAGGATTACTTTGTGGTCAGATTCCACAACAGTACTTAACTGGTTGCAGTCAGAGTCCTGCCGGTTCAAAGTCTTTGTTGGGACCAGGATTGCAGAGATACAAGAAACCACAAGTCCACAGGATTGGAGGTATGTGGACTCTGCTCTGAATCCTGCGGATGACCTAACAAAGGGAAAATGCAGACCTGGCCACTCCAAACAGATGGACCAATGGACCCCCGTTTCTCTTAATGCACCCTGATCATTGGCCAAAGAGTCCTGCTGACAGCTCTCTGAACGATGACTCAGAGTTACGTAAGTCAACATTCTGCGCCTTAAATGTAGTGACCTCCCACGCAGAAATTCCAGATGCCAACAAGTTTACAACTTACAGTGAATTACTGGAAGCTACTGCACGGTGTGTTCATGGGGTGGCGAATGGAGAACCACTAACAGCTGGAGACTTCATACAAGCAGAGATACTTCAGTGGAGAGCATCTCAGCGGGACAGTTTCTTTGATGACTTCCAATGCCTGAAACAAGGTAAACCTCTCCCTTCAAACAGTAAACTGCTCACCTTGAGTCCAGAGCTGGATAAAGAGATGGATGTTATTCGAGTAGGGGGAAGACTTCGACGAGCTGAGGCACTCGACATAGCGACTAAGCACCCAATTGTCCTTGACCCCAGTCATGCCCTTACCAAGCTCATAATTCAAGATTATGATCACCAGTTGAAACATCCAGGCCCAGAGAGAGTCCTGGCGGAGATCAGAAGGAAGTTTTGGATTCTGCGCAGCAGAGAGGCCATCCACAATCACCAGTTTCAATGCACTGACTGTCGGAGATGGAGAGCCAACCCCGAAATCCCACAAATGTCAGACTTACCTGTAGCCCGCCTTCAGCTACTTAAGCCTGCATTTTACTCCACTGGGATGGATTGCTTCGGGCCCTTCTCTGTAAAGATTGGACGGAGAGTGGAGAAAAGATGGGGAATAATTTGGATGTGCTTGACAACTTGATGTGTCCACCTAGACATACTGTCAAGTATCTTCCTCATGGCATTCAGGAGGTTTGTGGCACGTCGAGGAACACCCTTTGAACTTTGGTCTGATCAAGGGACTAATTTTAAAGGAGGGGAGAGAGAATTGCATGAAGCCTTCAAGGGTATGTCGCCTGAGTTACAGCTACAGTTAGCGAAGCAGAAAGTTCACTTCCGCTTTAACCCACCTGGAGCTCCCCACTTTGGAGGAGCATGGGAACGGGAGATACGATCTGTTAAATCAGCTCTGTATGCTTGTGTTGGTGCTCAGTCTGTTACAGAGGAAGTTCTCAGGACAGTGTTAACTGAGGTAGAGGGAATACTAAACTCCAAGCCTCTTGGATACCTCTCCTCTGATGTCTCAGATGTTGATCCTGTTACCCCGAATCACCTTCTCATGGGGCGGCCTGACGGCTCTCTCCCACAGGTTGTATATCCTCAAAGCGAACTGATCAGTCGGAAACGATGGCGCCACAGTCAGATCCTCACCGACTTATTCTGGTCTGCGTTCATCAAGTACTACCTACCCAATCTGCAGACTCGATCTAAATGGCAGAGGAATGGTGACGACATTGCCGTTGGAAACATTGTTATGCTGGTAGACCCCCAGTTGCCTAGAGCCATGTGGTTGATCGGGAAAGTCACCAACGTCATGCCAAGTGCAGATGGGCACATCAGAACTGCGGAAGTGCTCATCAAGGGACGGACCTATACCAGACCAGTTTCAAGGAAGATTGTACTTCCTGCCATTCCTGATGACACGGATACCACATAATTGCGGGCCATTTATCAGGGACAAATTTAGTGCCTAAATTTGGGGGCGGCTGTACAGAAGGCCCTCCATTAATCTAGTATGTATATAGTTGGTCTAGTCGCATTACTTACTTTGTCCAGTGTGTGGCAGTGTATGCTCGCTTAACTTAGTCGCAAGTGTTGCATCAGCCATAGCGGTGATTGCGTTATGAGGAAATTATCATAAGCTCCGGTCAGGTGTGGCTCTTGGTTCCTGCTAAATTTCACCTGTTCTGATCATTCCTGAGTTGTTTTAGTTGGTGTGCGTCAATGACGATATGTAAGTGCACTGTTTGTTGTTATTGTTAATTTGAGATCTTTTCTATTCACTGTTTAATGTCGTGATATGTGACGATGCAGCCTAATGCTAAGCTAATCATGACTGATAATGAAAGACGTTGTTTGTCTAGCATTGAGCGATCATTTACGGTGACTATTCATACTGTAATCATTCGTAATTAGTGCCTGCGGTTGATTACCTTTATAAAGTGAATTGCTGTTCTATTGTTAATGTGTATATCCTAATATACGTCTAATATTGTTGTAATATCTGGCGTGTGAGCATAATATTGTATTATTTGTGATGATAATATCGCAGTTAGTAATTATTCCTTCCTTTTGTTCATTCTAGAACCACACATCCATGTATACCTAATTGCCTATTGTGTAGATTGGAACCACAGAAAGAAATTCCTGTATGCCATACCGTGCTGATTGCTGAATCTGAATCCTAATCATCCAAGTAAACCTACATCAACCTGATTCTGTCTTCCTGAGTCGTGACTGACATCCTGTAGCGAATACAACATATTACCAGCTAACTAAGTTATTCCTAACCCTTCCTAACAAGATTACATTTGTTTGTGAAGGGAATGCGCCTCCTGATCTACATAAATCCGTCTATGTTCGCGCGAATCATTCATGATCCAGCTTCACTTACAGCACAAGTGAGTATAATCATTTTTTTTATTAATCTTTGTGATCACCTTTCCTTATAACGTGGTAGTTAGGAAGTTTAGCGGCTAAATGCGGCTAAAGTAAACAAGATCGTCTTTCCACAGAGAGAAGAGAGGGGCGGGGCGAGCAGAGCTCATTTGCATTTAAAGGAACAATCCCTTAAAATGAGATGATTTTTGCAGAGCTGATTTTGACAGGGTAAAAAGGGTATTGTTTTACCAAACCTTTGAGAATTTTGTAATCAAAGTCTATTAGAGACTTTTCATTAAGACCCTAAAGAATCATATCAACTTGTGGAAAATGGGCATCCGATGACCCCTTTAAGTAATATGTTTTATTTGTTATAACATGAGTGCCGGGTTAAATAAGAAAACATTTTACATCTCAATGGGACTATCCTGGTTAAATGAGGGATAATAATAATAATAATAATAATAAGAAGAAGAAGAAGAAGAAGAAGAAATAAAGTAAATAAATAAATAATGGCAGACCTGATTCTCACTCAATCCAGTGTCAGTATTTTCTCTCATATTGCCTCATACCTGTGATCTTTGTGTCTTTAAGATGTTTTGAATAAAGTGACTCCAGATCTCCAACATTCAGGTAAAGCTCTAGACTTTAACTAATTATTTCAGTCTGCTATTTCTCTCTGTGTATTTAGTCTTGCTTTATTTATTTATTTATTTATTTATTTTATATATAGTATTCTGCTTACCAGGCCTGCATTTATTTAATCCAAAGTACAGCAAAACAGTAACATTTTGAAATAGTTTTACTATTTAAAATAACTGTTTTCTGTGTGAATATCTGTTAAAATGTGATTTATTCCTGTGAATCAAAGATCTGAATTTTTATCATCATTACTCTAGTGAAATGATCTCTAGAAATTATTCTGATATGCTGATTTGCTGAATGCTAAATGCTAAAAACATTTATTATTATACTTTAGTATTATACTGTTGTACTGTGGATCCAATATAAACAAACTGTCTTTTTAATATTGTTCAGTCATTGTTTCTGATCAGCTGACTGTATATTTCACCTCTTCTATAGATCAGCTGCTGTGGATTTTCACAATTTTTATTATTGTCGTCCTTATCATCATCTTCATCTATTTCTTGTGGTGGAAAAAGAAACTCAGGTGAGACGTGAGTCTTAAATTTGTCAGAAAGACTCACTAAATTTTAATTTGTATGTTTTTTAGAAACGTTACATTATAAGTAAAAAAATATATATTTATGATTTGATCTCTTTGCTTCTGATATAAAGTCATATTTAATGATGAAATCAGAATCTCTGAAGAAGTAGAAATACTGTAATGATTATTATAGTATTTAATAATCAATTTCAATCTGTTGTCAGATGTTTTCCGAACGTCTTTCAGTGCAGTGATTCAGAAAACAGGTGAGTGAAAGTCAAAGTGAGAGTAAGAAAGACATAAACTGAATTTGACTGATTCACATCAACATTGAAGCTTCATTAGAGAATCTAAATCTGCTGAATCTGATTCTCTCAGGATCCTGAATCTGCTCCAAATGAAGCTCAGATCAGATGAATCTGATTCACTGAATCAATCTGAACTGAATCTCTCTTCACGTCAAACATCACAGTGACGTTCAGCTCTGAGTTTGAGGAAATATGAAAAGTGATGGGATCATCATAACCATCATCTGGACGTGGAAGTGTTTAACTGCTCAGATTCAGATTTTCAGTCTTCAAGCTCTCAAAGAATCAGAAGAATCCTGCTGATCTTCTGTTCAGATGAAACATCTCTACCCTCCACTAACAGAATAAAAACATTCCTGATAATTTACTCACCCCATGTCATCCAAGATGATAATGTCTTTCTTCAGTTGCAAAGAAAATTGTATATATACACGATCCCAGCTGACGAATAACAGCATTGTCCTTTAAAGTCTCATTGATTCAGCTTATTCACACAGTTTTAAAGTTTCACTGTGAAGGAATTCAGTATTAAACTCATCTGGACAAGACAGTTCACTTATTTATTGATAATGGCTCTGTATTCTGTGTAAATATAGCTGCTAAAATATGTGCTAAAGATGTGTTTTTGTTACTGATCTTAAATATCATGAAATATGCTGTAAGGTTAAAGGATGTTTAGCGTGTCTTCAGCAGGATGTCAGATGTTTTAGATCTTCTGTGTGGTCATTATTGCAGAAAGGAGCTGTGAGTCTCTGTAGGGACTGAACAGAGACACTGATTCCTGTCAGGAAATAATCAGTCAAATCTGGGATCAGCGCAATTAAAAAGAGTTCAAGTAGGCAAAGACAGAGCAACAATGTGCCAGTAACTGTAATCAAATGTGCATTTGATCTGTGTCTGACACTGTAATAATGTGGTTTAATGGATGCTGATATTCGCTGAGTGTCCGGCAGGTGGCGCCAGATCTTTCATGTTTGATCATTATTAGTGAGCATGAATAGTTTATTGATCTGTATTAACTCTGCTAATGTTTCTGTGCTTGTGTCTGCTGTGGTTGTGCTTTATATCGTGTGTTTCTCGTGTTCAGATGTGACTGTAAACACTGATATCATTTATTCTCAGTCCTGTTCTATTTGTTCATTTCAGATGTTTCATGTGGTAATTTTATGGAAGTCTGTGTCATTTTGGCTTTAAGCTACAAAACAAATGCTTTATATCACCCGTCACT